>NW_008246180.1:78453-78995 GCF_000281045.1 Saprolegnia diclina VS20
GGCAGCATGTCGGGGGAGGATGTGCTGGCCACGCTGCCGCCCATGGTGCCGCAGACGATCAAGGTCAACACGGTCAAGGAAGTCGACTTCATGTCCGTCAAGCTTGACGAGTCGACGAAGGCATGGTACACCAAGGCCTACCGCAAGGACACGACGTTCCAGAAGTACGCCACCGGCAAGAAGGAATTCGTGCTCGCCGACGGCCTCTACTTCATTGGCAGCAACGACCGCCAGTGGAAGCTCGTGGTCCCAGACGACAAGTACTTGCGCACCGAAGCCATTGCGATGCTGCACGACTCCAAGGTGGCCGCCCACCCCGGCATCCACCGCACGCAGCTGCTCGTGGCCCAGTGGTTTCACTGGCCAGGCCTCTACGATGACGTCGAGTTATACGTCCGGTCGTGTGAGACGTGCGCCCGCTACAAGTCGCACCGCTCGAAGCCCAACGGCCTCCTTTTGCCGCTACCCGTCCCGGACAGTTGCTGGCACACCGTCACGGTCGACTGGATCTCTGGACTTCCGGTCTCGAAGGGCTACGACGC
>NW_008246180.1:93520-94154 GCF_000281045.1 Saprolegnia diclina VS20
CTGCCGCTGCTGGCGACGAGGCCATGACCACGTACATGGTCGTTAAGCTTGAAGCCTCTGCCGAGTTCCCGACACTTGACATGCACGAGTCGCTCGAGATCCAAGGCCTCGAGTCCGAGACGCCGATATTCCGAGCTTCGGCTTTGGCTGACACGCGTGTACGAAGATGCGACGTCTCCTACGACCGCTCATCGAGTGAGAAGACGACGTTGCATACCATGAGCAAGCGGCTCAAGTCACGATCGCGCCCAAAGACTACAAGGCGAGGAAGACTATCCAAGTCGTTCGCGGTGCATAAACTGGGTATTTGCTTATCTCTCGCTTTCTTTATGTATTTGCAAGGCATTGGTGCTCTCTGTGGTGCACAATTGCAGCACCGGTACTAATAAATATGCTTCTGCGATCTCAAATATATTTGCACGGGCGGTGGTGGTATGCTATACTAGTATGTACGTACACCTTGGGGTACCGGTACACCGAGGGATGCACGGCTCTGTGAGGTTCCTTCGGCCAGATCGATCGACGCAGAAAGGTGCCAACCAACAAGACCAATACACGCAGCTTTATAGCGGGCGTAATATTGCCATGCCTGCATTTTCCTGTGCTTTGGTAGCAACAGCTGTCGCCGTCGTCG
>NW_008246180.1:97649-98624 GCF_000281045.1 Saprolegnia diclina VS20
GCGATCGAGTGCGCGACGGCGTCGCCGGTGGTCGCGAGGTGCACCAAATGAGCAGCGAATTCGATCGTGATGTCGGCCGTTTGAAGTCGATGCTGAAAACGAGCGCCGCCAAAGCGTCGAACCACCGCAACAATCCACTTTGCCATGTCCCCGTCGTCGGCCCACTGGTTGTGTACGTCCAGAAACGCCTCGATGAGCTCCACGTTACCGTGGTCGTAGAGCAGAGTCGCTATCGCGGACGTGATTTGGTCGGGATCCGGACCAAAGTTGCCCCGGGGGTGCGGGTAAAAGTACCGGAAGGCAGCTGTAAAGGCGCTGTCGAGCGATCCGAAGCCGAGGTCGTCGGTCATATCACCGTCCAAGTTGGCACGCAAGACCGACATCAAGTGCGTGGAAGCGTCGATTCCTTGGACCAGCTCGATCGACGCAGAGAGGCACGATCGCGGCCTCCAACAAGTCCAATATACGCTGTATGCAGTTCAGAAGCGGGTGGAATTGCCCATGGTTGCATTTTCCAGTGTATTTTTTTGGTTGCAACAGCTGTCGCGAGTCGGGCGACGGTGTGCGCACTTCAGGATTGCACAAATACCTGGTCGCCACCGCAACGCACGACGCAGCGCGCGCGGGACTGAGAGCGTTTCGGTGCGGCCACATGGCGGCGGGGAGGTAGCCAGCGCGGCTGCCAGAGCCCCGCAACGCTTTCGCAAGCGACACGGGCGGTGCGACAAGGTACGCGGCCACTTTGCGCACGAGCACCTCGGGCAGGTGCCGACCAAGATATGTCGACGCCGCCGTCTCCATCGGGTGCGTCAGCATGTACGTTTCGATGTCAAACATGTGGCGGACTTGCATCAGCCCATCGCGGTAGAAGGAGATGTTGGACAAGAGACGTGGCCACCACAGCGGGATGCAGACACGCGCGATCGAGTGCGCGACGGCGTCGCCGGTGGTCGCGAGGTGCACCAAATGAGCAGC
>NW_008246180.1:100351-101784 GCF_000281045.1 Saprolegnia diclina VS20
GCAATATCACGCGCAATCGTCTGCAGACTGGTCTTGTCCTCGTCGTCACTCATCCGAAGCAAATGTAGTTGTGCGCCTTTCAACGCTCTTGGAATATCCACTATGCACGACCCCGGTGATCGTCCAAGAGGTCTATCACCAGACGCCAATCAACGAAGTTGCAGAAGACACGGCAATGTAACCTTCCGGATCGTATTGGCAAGCAACGTCTTGGAGGACTTGGACCGACGGCAGCGGCCGCGGCGCGTACCAAGCCTTGGGCAATTTGCTGCGCCAGTCCGATTCTTCCATGTCGTACGCAGCGTGATACACAGCACAAGCCCGGTGTCCGGACGTGATGGGCGCCACCGTCACGTCACATGTGCTGTAGAACGAGAGAAAGCACCCGTCGACGGCCTCGAACGTCGTCGTCCAGTCGTTGTCCGAGATGGTGACGGCGCCACCGACGCAGTTGGACGGGAAGAAGTAGATGACAGTTGCAAAGGTATGGCGAGGCCGTCGCTTCTTTGCCGGCTTCAACTTGGTTGCGTCGCCGGTCACGTCGATCGCAAAATGCGCCAGCGTCGCTTCGTACGCCATCGAGAAGTAATTGGAATGATCTGGCGCTGGATCCAGCTCGCCGAGGATGTCCGAGTTTTGAAAAAGTGCGCCAAAGTAGCGATCGTCGATCGCGACGTCCTTGGCCGGCACACGCTCGGGGTACTTGGTCATGATAGCGCCCGCAGTCTCGGTTGAGAGAGGCCACGAAGCAACGGTAAGGTCACCGAGCTTGACGGTGGGGTTGCACCATACGTTAGCCTCGCTCAGGCAGCAGTGGACCCTCGCAATATCACGCGCAATCGTCTGCAGAGTGGTCGCGTCCTCGTCGTCACTCATTCAAAGCAAATGTAGTTGTGCGCCTTCCAATGCTCTCCGAATTGGCAAGACGATGAAATCGCATGGTATAATACATGTACTATGTTGGCAGCTGGTATAGGCGACGTCTCTGCAATGTGTAATGTGATGTGACAAACCGCTTAGATGTTTTGGACTATCACTCATGTACATCCGTGAATATCTATGAGTGTTGGTCTTTACCGAGGCGATAGTACTACGGGGAGTTTTTTTCAAGAGTTACGACTTTCGAGCATATTTTTCCAAAAGTTACGACCTGTGGCAAAATATTCGGGCGATTCGTAGACGGAGCCACGTGTTGCCGCCGTTGCCGCGTGGGTCGTCGCTCACGTTAACCCATGGCGTCAGCCTTACATGTATCAACGAGAGAGAGGCACGACCACTCTACTTTAGCGCCCGTGCCGGGCGCCTATTCTATTCCTTGGAACCTGCTCACTTTTGTGCTCAGCTTGGTTTCCAGGGCGTGACAGTGGAGAAATTTTTGCTGCAACTATATATCTCTGCTGTGGTGCCGCCAGCAATGACAGCCAAAGCAACAA
>NW_008246180.1:104011-105749 GCF_000281045.1 Saprolegnia diclina VS20
ATAGAAATGTGCTGTCATCAACGATTGACAAACCGGATATCAACGTCTCTGCCGAGGTGGACGTGACACCTTAACTACACTTACTGTATTGCAATGGCGACGAGCTGTTTTGGTTTTCAACTGCGTGTACAGCTCTCTGCCTGGTTGTAGAGCGATCGTCACTTGCAACTTTTGAGCCAAGAACCACCAAGGCGACTTCATCAAGCGCCAGACAAACGTGGCAGCTCCTGATAAACAGACTACACGTAAACAAAAGACCAACACGCAAGCACACAAACCGGCTCTGTGACATCTGGCAGTACACTGGCATCATGATATTGCTCACGGCATACGCAGTTCTACTGGAACAAGTACACAGGATACTTGAGAGGGCAGGTGCACCAAGGGATAAACAGCGCTGCGTGGAAGCGTCGATTCCTTGGACCAGCTCGATCGACGCAGAGAGGCACGATCGCGGCCTCCAACAAGTCCAATATACGCTGTATGCAGTTCAGAAGCGGGTGGAATTGCCCATGGTTGCATTTTCCAGTGTATTTTTTTGGTTGCAACAGCTGTCGCGAGTCGGGCGACGGTGTGAGAGTGATGGTTTGGGTACTTGCACTCATATTTTCCTCTCATTTGCTTTTTCGATGAGTGACGACGAAGGCGAGGACGCGTATCATTTGCGCTCGTTTGCACGTGACGTGGCGGTGCCGCACTGCTGCTTGTACCAGCCAAAAGTCGAGCGCAACCCAACGGCGACACTCGGTAGCATCGCCGTACCTTCGTGGCCGCTACCGACGGAGACCCTCGCGGCGCTGACGACCACGTACGCTGGCCGCGTCCCGGCCAAGGACGTCGTCTTCCGCGGCTTCCACGCGATACCAAGGCATGCGTTCATGTTTGAGTCCTCCATCCTCAAGCAACTCGACCCGGAGCAAGACGAGGACGATGAGAAGTTGGAGTTCAGCATGACACTGGCGCATTTTGCGATCGACTTGACCGGCGACGCGTCGGCGTTGAAGCCAACAGACCGACCACCACGCCATACCTTTGCCACGGCCGTCTACTTCTTTCCCTCCAACTGCGTCGGTGGCGCCGTCACGATCTCACACGACCACCGGACGACGACGTTCGAGGCCCTCGACGGACGCTTTCTCTCGTTCTACAGCACGTGTGACGTGACGGTGGCGCCCATCACGTCCGGGCACCGGTCTTTTGCCGTGTATCACGCAGCGTACATCCTGGACGACTACGACTCGGACTACAGCTACGGGCCCAAGCCCAAGTTTGCACCGCCACCGCTGCCGTCGATCCAAGAGCTCCAGGAGGCCGCTCGTGGCTACGATTGCTCTGAAGCCATTGCTGTCACGGTCCGGCTCAATACGCGCGGCTTGACGCCGACGTTTGATTCGCTCACGGGGCATGACAAGGCGGCCGTCGACCGGCTACTAGCGACAGGCGTCTTTGACATTGCACTTGTGCGGGCGGGCAACAACGACGACAAGAACGAAGCTATTCCTGCGCTGTACGAGACGTTTCATCCACTATGCACGACCCCGGTGATCGTCCAAGAGGTCTATCACCAGACGCCAATCAACGAAGTTGCAGAAGACACGGACGAGATCGAGTCGCCCGGCAACTCCATGCTCGTGTGGCCCAAGGCGAACCGCGTGCGCATCCTCGGCTACGACCGCACGATCGCGCTCTTGCGTGGCAATGTGGACGGTGACGTGACCGACGACCTCGGCTTGGGGTC
>NW_008246180.1:138692-139192 GCF_000281045.1 Saprolegnia diclina VS20
CTAGTGCGCCAAAATCCGCACCTTATTATATCGTTCTGCTAATCCGCCGCGTTAGCTTTGCCTTCAATACAAAAAATAAGACAAATTTTAGATAAAAGGACCAGATGGCGCGTGGTTCGCACCGTGTGGGCGATGTGAAAAATACATTTCCCACGCAAAGACCTCGCTTGGCCTTTTCCACTAAAGCAGTACCTACTTGGCCATGGGAATTCATGTTGGCTTTTGCGAAGGCGATCGATCGCAACCAATGGATTTGGCGCACGGCCACCCGTATCCGGACGACAAGGAACGGAGGATTCAAAGGAAAGCTCCTCGATCGTCTCAGGTTGTTGCCGAGGCCACAGCATATATTGTAGATGCCCTCGCATCTTAGCCAAAAGGCCGTGGGTGCAAGCGAACCAATCCACGAAGCGTGCGTTGGATAGTGATGATGTAGTATCCATGCGTTGGGCCTCTTGGCGGCAAGCGCGCTCCTAGTACACCAGAGCAGCAGCTACAGT
>NW_008246180.1:142056-144712 GCF_000281045.1 Saprolegnia diclina VS20
TCCTCGTCCGACTCTTTGGCAAACGTCACGATCGCAACGTCATAGAGCTCGGTCGTCAAGAGCGTGTGCACCAAGCCCGCTTCGTCCATACCAAGAGTCTCAAAGCTCGCGACGTCGTTGCTAGTGCTTGACGCAGCGCCTTCATCCGCATTATAGTATGCTATCGAATGTAGTGGCAGCTCGGCGACGTGCTGGAAGGCGGCGACGCCTTCGTTGTAGTCGCACGTCCCCGGAAACATATCCTCGTTTCCCTTGATGATGTCGAGACGGAAGACGAGTGCCATGCGCACTCCTCTTGTGATGGGCGTTGAGGCAGGAACGAGATCGCGGAAGGTCGTGACCATCTCGACTTTGCATTTATCGGGCGTCCATGTCTCGGTCATGTAGCCATAGCGAAATGCCATCTCGCCGCCGTCGTAGGCCGATGGCAAGTGCAGAACCGTGTAGCCAAAGGTATCGTCCGTCATGGTCGTTGGGAGGAGCGCGGCGCCGGTGTCAACGGCGTCAATAACGAGGTGCGAGAGAACGATGTTGGCGTCCGTGATCGCACTGGCCACCTCCTGATGGAGCACGTTCTGGACGACCTGGCGCCATGCAGCAAGTTGCGCAAAAGCAAAGGCCGTTGGTAAAAGTGTGCCATTGGGAGCGTCAAGTGCTGCGAGGGCTGCTGCGTGCGCAGGTGCGAGCGGCCACGTGATGGCACCGTCGATGCCGTCAATACGAAGCAGTGGCGCGGTGTTGGCGTCCGGACGACTTGTCCGCAACTAGGGATAGGTTTCATCGACGCATACGCTGCGTCTTGGTAGATGGCTTTGTCAGGATCACTGGTCTCAAAGGAGCGATGCCACATCGTTGGTACTTGGGAAGCTCGGGGAGATGGAATGGAGCAACTCCTCCACCGCTTAATGGTCGGTGGTTGTTTTTGTCGTAGAGTACCAGAATTGAAGGCATGGCCTCACCGTCATGTTGGATTTAACCGCTATGACTCGCGGTTCTGCCAAGACGGACCAAAGGACACCCGTGACGAGCGTTCGCGAGGCGCGTCGGATGGGCGGAAGCGAGGCTTCGTTTGGCTTCAGTTGCTTGTTGGCCTCTGCTCGTCGACCTGCTATTCGCATTCGATTGACCGCTAGGCATAGGAAGGGACTTGGCGGGTTGGCAGCGACAAGGCTATATGCTCAAAACTATACCAATGGATGTGTGCAACCAACAAGAAAGCCTCCACCAGTCGAGGAACGAGCATGTTTTCCAACTGCCATAATTAGCGTCTTTAGCGCTCGGTGGTACGTCGCTGGCGCTTGACGCGGTGTTGATCGGTCGCCTCGTCATCGCGGTTGGCGCCGTCGTGCGCTACGCGTAGCTGGGCGTCGGCCAAGAGCGTCTCGAGGGCAACGACACGTGCTCGATCCTCGGCGTCTCGACGCTGGGCCTCGAGATGCTTGAAAAGCTGGCTCTCGCTCACACCGCCTTTCGGCTGCAGCTTGGTTACATCGCATAGCGTCCGACGGCGACCATCACGAAAGAGCTCGAGGCGATGCCGGTTGGCGTCGAGACAGCGCCGCGCTGGACCGCACAGCTTCTTGCACTCGGACACGTCCAGCGTGGTTTGCGTACCGTCGTGCAAGAAGCCGACCAAGATCTGACAGAGCTGGCAGTGGCTCGCGTCGAGTTGAATGTCGTCAAAGACGTAGTCGGTCATGTCGGGTAGCACTGGGCGGCTACGAACGTCGCCGATCACAGCGAGGCAGCGCTGCGCAATGCGCTCCATCTCGTCGAAGTGCTGCGGCACGACTTTGGCGAGCAGTTGGGCCAAAGGAACGTAGAGCTTCCGCGCCGGGTCCCGCGCCCTGCCTCGACGACGAGCGGGAAGTAGCGCATACTCGTGGTCTTCGTCGCCAAGCGTGGATGGTCTTGCCGGGGTCTGCCGCGCCGGGCCTCGGTCGCGAAAGGTGGACATCGGAATCACAAATCCGTTGTCGTCTTCAAGCGTTGATGATTCCAGCGTCTCACAGTCCATGGCCTCGAGCCATCGCTGGAGAAGCGACGGCACTTGCGTCGGGTCGACGATCGCAAGCACCTCGACCGCCAGCAACCCTGGTTGCTCCCACGAAGTGTAGGCGCCACCGTACCTTGGCCGCGAGAGGTGCTCGGCCGACAGCGTCGGCGCAAGTGCCAGAACAAGCGTCGCAATACGAGCGCGCACCTCGTCCTGCAGCGTCCGTTGATGGAGCAGCTGCCGTGTGCCGACAAGTGACGCTGGAAACAAGAGCGTCCAGATCGCTTCAAATCGGACCACGTCGCAGCGCCCCGCTCGGTCCATCACGTCCAGAACGTTCGCAAAGATGGTCATTCCCACCGTCGTATGCCTTACTTCGTCGACGTTGAACATCTCAATCGCCTCCACGAGGACGCCGACATACGGGTCTAGAGCGATCGTGGGCTGGCTGGCCGACGCGAGTAGGAGCGCTTCGGGAAGGTACAAAAGTAGCTTTGGTTGCAGCAAATTCTTCTTCATGCGAAGCAGCGTCGGCGCGCCGCATTGACGCGCAAACAGAAACGAGTCGACCACAAGGATCATACTTGGCGGCAAGAAGGTGCTGAGGTAGTTGCCGCCGGCCGCATTCGGCGCGCCTTCGTCGAGGTACCAGTCGAGGAG
>NW_008246181.1:0-654 GCF_000281045.1 Saprolegnia diclina VS20
CCCCAACATACGCGAAGCACCTTCCAAGCTCCAGGTACACGGCCGCCGACACGCGACGCGCTGCAGTCCAAGGTGCTCATCGTGCAAAGTGATCGTGCCAGGCGCACTGCAATCGCGACAGTGACGAACGCTCACTTGATACCTTGATACTCTTAACACGAGAGTCTTATTGATGAGTACTTGGAGTTGCCCCATGCTCGAGCTGGCGTCACTCAATAAGAACTCGTTTTTGAATCGTGATGCGGGCGTCACTTCACTGCACCGAGAAACCCCAAAACAACGAGCAACGTCGTTTCGCACCCAACGCAGGAGTGCTCAGATAACGCTACTTCCACGTACCAGCAGCTTGGCATATCAGACAGATTACTCTGATATGCTTCAACGCGTGTATACGAGGTTTCGGCTTCCGCACGCGTTTCCCATCGCTACGACAGCCTTGTAGTTAAAGATACAGCTCAACCTGCTACTCCTTTACGAGCGGGCTTGGGCTTCGCTTTTGTAGATCGTCGATCGAATGTAGTTGGAATTTTGACAAGCACATGTGTTTCACATATCGACTTTGGTTCCTCAAATCATTGCATCTGAGTCTTCGCAACCTGGCATCTGAGACCTCGACACTCTGCATCTGAGACCGACTCAGACGTCCTGTGTCAA
>NW_008246181.1:754-8159 GCF_000281045.1 Saprolegnia diclina VS20
ACTCCTGCGTTGGGTGCGAAACGACGTTGCTCGTTGTTTTGGGGTTTCTCGGTTCAGTGAAGTGACACCAGCATCACAAATCATATACGAGTTCTTACTAGTGGCGCCAACTCGAGCGATGGGGCAACTCCAAGTACTCATCAATAAGACTCTCGTGTTGACGACAACGTTCACCGACACTGGTCGCATCTCCCACGGGGGGTGTTCCATCGGAACTTCTTGACGTCATCTGATACCATCTGATTCGCAGATACTACCGGCGTTGCCTTTGCATCCCAACAACGTTGACGTCACCTTTGGTACTGCTGACGCTTCAACGCGTGCATACGAGGTCCTATCCTTGGTTCCTCAAATCATTGCATCTGAGTCTTCGCAACCTGGCATCTGAGACCTCGACACTCTGCATCTGAGACCGACTCAGACGTCCTGTGTCAACGCACCCACGTCGCAGACTATATTTTTTCAACCCATTGACGGTCGTGTATAATCGCCGAGCTTACTGGAAACGTCACAGTCATGCTTTTCGTATTCTCTCTTCAAAATACAGAGCGTTTTCACTCGACTCAGACCGTTGGTTCCATCGTCCGTGGGATGCGCGTCTCGTTCGATCTGACCCGGGGCTCTTCTTTTCTCTCGCCAACGCGGCAAGAGCAAACTCACTTTTCCTTTTCCCGGCTTTCCCCCACCATCCAAGATGCAACGCATGCTTTTCGCTTCGGCACTCGCGGTCTCGGCCGCTGCCTTGGACATTTCCGAGGAGCAGCGCGCGTCCCTCGTGGCCGACCTCGACGCGTGGCGCGCCAAGTTTGGTGGCGACGCTAGCCTCCTGCCCCCGGTGTACAGCATCAGCAGCGAGGAGGACGCCAGCGATGCGCTTCTCGCGCGTCTGCACTCGGCCAAGGAGCGCGTCGAGGTGCTCAAAGCCGCCAACCCGAACGCGAGCTTTTCGCACGTCGGGCCGTTCGCACTCTTGAGCCACGAAGAGTTCGAGCAGCGCCTCGGCCGGTCGTTCGGCAAGGCTCAACCCGAACGCAAGCTCCGGGTCGAGAGCGTCGACTATGCGTCGCTCGAGGCCGTCGCGGCCGCCGGCGCCGTCGACTGGACGACCTCGTCGTGTGTCAACGCGGTCAAGAACCAGGGCAACTGCGGCAGCTGCTGGAGTTTCTCGGCCACGGGCGCGGCCGAGTCGGCGCACTGTATCGCGACGGGGAAGCTCCTCAACCTCGCCGAGCAGCAGCTCGTGAGCTGCGACAAGGTCGACGGCCAATTGGGCTGCGACGGCGGCTACGAGGACAAGGCCATCAACTGGATCGCGTCGCGCGGCCAGTGCCTCACCAAGGACTACCCGTACACGTCGGGCTCGTCCGGCGCCAACGGCACGTGCAAGAAGACGTGCGTGGCCCAGAAGCTCTCGATCGGCGCGGCGGTCGAGATTGTCGGCGAGGGCCCGCTCACGACCGCACTCAACACGCAGCCCGTGACGGTCGCCGTCGAGGCCGGCAACGACGTGTGGCAGTACTACAGCGGCGGCGTTGTGACGGCGTGCCCCGGCGCGCAGTCGGACCACGCCGTCATCGCCGTCGGCTACGGCACGTCCAGCGGCACCACCTACTTCAAGATCCGCAACTCGTGGGGCGCGTCGTGGGGCGAGGCCGGCTACATCCGCCTCCAGCGCGGCGTTGGCGGCAAGGGCATGTGCAACGTCGCCGAGATGCCCGCGTACCCCAAGATCGTCAAGGCGTAAGCCGTGTCTGTTCTTGTATGGACACGATGTGTGTGTGTTGCTCTCTCTCGTCGAAGAACTATCCAACGAATCAACAGCTGTTCTTTCCATCTCGTTGTCTTGGGTATGGTGGACGGAAGCAGCTACGAAAGCTCTGTAGCTGGTGCACACTAGTTAATGCTTGGTACATCGTGTCTAGATCGGGATCGTAGCATTCGTCACGACTCTTGGTAGGCGGGAAGAAGTTCGTGCTTCGTACGACGTAGTTGACGAGTGAGTGTTACGGCAAGCGGTTTCATGTCCACCGAAATGACACCATTATGGTTGGGCCTTATATGATGCAAATGCACGCTGGAATCGATGCGGGCACCCGCGCAACGATAGACTGATCAGGTCTAGCTCCCATGCAATACTGAGCTCGACTGTCATTGTGAGACGCGATTTGTCATTATTATTCGAGGTTACGAAAAGCAGCAATATCTGCCAACCGCGACGGCGCCGATGCGTCTCGATCGACAGCATGGCCAGCAGTACGAAGCGCTAGCTGTCGAATTCGGTTCGTGGGAATCGGCACGTCGACCTGTCTCGCAGGCGGCATCTCGGCCTCTTGGCCGGGTGGCCAGACAAAGTCGTCTGCTTCGATCTGGCCGCGTGCAGCGATCTCCTCCAGCCAAGAAGGACGACCCGCCGTTCTCGTGCTTGTTTGTCGGGCTGCCATCGTAGCCATGAGTAAGCTTCCTCTTCTCGGTCTCTGAGATCGAAAACGGACCGCGTTGCCGATTCCATAGTCGTTGTGGCCCTCGAAACCCATGTACACTGGCCCGTCGGGATATCCATAGTCGCTCGAGTACGCTGGCGACGCATCCGCCATCAGCGGACACTGCTTCCCGCGCAAAGGACAGCCGACATCGGGCGTCTTGGGCGTCGCGTACGGGTGACTACCCGGTAGTCCAAACTGCGCGACGTGGGCCTTGTACGTATTGACGCTCGCAACATACTCGCCTCGCAAGAGCTGAAACCAGTCGTATCGACGCTTACCAAGCTCATTATCGATGCTTCTTGCCCACTGCCGCCCGACGTCTCGCAAGTGCGCGTGCAGCGCTCGGCGTTCGGTCAGCGTCAAGCCCGTCGTCCGAAGATTTTCGAGAATTGCGGGATGGGCCTTCGCGACGTCGGCAGGGTCCGTGCGCAAGAGCTCCAAAATATTGGTCCGCTTGAACTTGCGAGCGACGTCGCGAGGGATCGTCTGACCATTCGGCGTCAACATTTGAGTGAGCGCCGTCTCGGAGAGCGACTTGATGTTGACGGGCAGCATGCGCCGAATCGCGCAGAGGGCTCGCAAGGCGTCGTCCGCGTCGGCGTCGTCCCACGCCTCTTGGAGTCGCGTCAGCTCGATGGCGTACTCGGGCTTGTGCTGAATGGCGTCGTGACACGCCTCCATGTCTTGCTCAAGCACAAAATACTCTTCACGGAGGTCTCTCTGGACTAGAGGATCTGGGTGCGTCACGTCGGCCGTCCCAATCGCACGCATGCGACGAGAGATCTCTTGGATGCGGCGCGTAAGCTCGTCATAGCTGTCGTTAGGGCGCATGATGGCGACGAGACGGTCCATGACTGGGTCGTTCCGAGGCGTGGACACAGGCAACGGGACGCCGTAGCGTCGGTAGAGATCGGCGCCGTAGACGCTGGGAATGAACTCAATCGTGCACGGCCAGTGTGCGGTACGAAGCACGTCGGTGACAAATGCAAAGGGCTTGAAGAGCACGTTGATGTCGTTGACGCGACAAATGAGGTCGCCGGCGACGACGCCGCTGGCGAGTGCAGCGCCACGGACGCTTCCGACAAGAGCGCCATCGAGGCCGGACGCAGCGCCGTCACTGGGCAAAATGCCAACCTTGGGCCCGTCAAAGCGCACGGCGTACGTCGGCAGCTCGTCGGCTCGCATCGCTCGCTGCTCGTTGTCAAGTAGATTTGAGATTGCCCTTTTCACCCTTTTCACAACCGACCGGCACCGCTGCCAAGTTATCCGGATCACCGGATACGACAGTGACCTTGCTGGAGCTGCCACGTATGGACAATTGCCCGACGAAGATCAAGACGCCTTGCCACTGCAATCACTGCTGTAGAAAAGGAATCGGCGTCCAAAACGTACCATGTAAATAGGACAGTCTGCAGCCAACTCGCGCGTCGATCGCGCCTCTGACGACACCCCAACATACGCGAAGCACCTTCCAAGCTCCAGGTACACGGCCGCCGACACGCGACGCGCTGCAGTCCAAGGTGCTCATCGTGCTAAGCGATCGTGCCAGGCGCACTGCAATCGCGACAGTGACGAACGCTCACTTGATACCTTGATACTCTTGGCAGAAATTACGTTGTGGACACCATTGGACCACGGCGTATAGCGAATCTGGACTGCAAGACACTCCCGGTGCCACGTCCGTGGTCACCAGTGCTGGACTCGACAACAGCAGCTTTGGTCAATAAATGGTATATATAAAGCAATGCCAAGAAGACGACAAAACCCGATAATGTATCGGTCCTGTATAGAGACCGTCTATCTTGTCGGATGGGAGTATCCGGATTGGATACGACGACGGTTCAAGATCCAATAAAAAGTTGCACCATGCCACCGCCGTCCAAGGCCGACGAGAGCGTCCGCGTCATGGTGCGCATCCGCCCGATGAGCAGCAAGGAGAAGCAAGACGGCCGGCTCGAGGCGACGGTCGCGAGCTTTGAGCGCGCCGAGGTGACGATCACCAACCCCGCGGCCGCGTCGTCCGAGGCGCCAAAAGCTTTTACGTTTGACGCTGCGTTCGGCTCCAAGTCGACGCAGCAGCAAGTGTACGACACGGCGGCGACCGCGATCGTCGAAGCCGTCATGGACGGCTACAACGGCACCATCTTTGCTTATGGCCAAGTACACGACTCTACCACCGGTTTGCGCTCACAAATATATGTTCTTAGACGGGCGCGGGCAAGTCGCACACGATGGAGGGCCTGCCCGACCCGCCCGAGATGCGTGGCATCATCCCCAACTCGTTCAAGCACATCTTTGACAAGGCAACCCGAGCTTCCTTGGCGCCCAATCGCCGATGCTCACAAAAGCGCGTAGGTGGCGATCACCAAGAAGAAGCAAATTCTTGTGCGCGCTTCGTACCTTGAAATTTACAACGAAGAAGTCCGGGACCTGCTCTCGAAAGACCCGAAGGCCGGCCTCGACCTCAAAGAGGTACCAAAACTGTCCTATCCAGCAATGACAATAGCTTCCATCGTACAGAATGCGGACTCGGGCGTCTACGTCAAGAACCTGACAGCCCAAGTCGTCAAGGACGCGGCAGAGATCGACGCCGTGATGCGGCAAGGTCCGCCTCTTGATGCGTCAACGCAGACACTCATGCCTTGCTCAGGCAACAAGAGCCGAAGCGTCGGCGCCACCAACATGAACCAGACGTCGTCGCGGTCCCACTCGATCTTTACGATCGTTGTCGAGTGTCTCTCCGATGGCATGGATGGCAAGGACCACGTGTGCGTCGGGAAGCTCAACCTCGTATGCTGCGTGTTTCGTGCTTCACCAGATTCAAATTGGATGTGGATGCATAGGTCGATTTGGCCGGTAGCGAGCGGCAGAGCAAGACCGGTGCGACCGGCGACCGTCTCCAGGAAGCCAATAAGATCAACTTGTCGCTCTCGGCGCTCGGCAACGTCATTTCGGCGCTCGTCGACGGCAAATCCAAGCACATTCCATACCGCGACTCGAAGCTCACGCGCCTTTTACAAGACTCGCTTGGTGGCAACACCAAGACGGTCATGATTGCCAACTGCGGGCCTGCCGACTACAACTACGAAGAGACGCTTACGACCCTCCGGTAGGCCTCGATTTAGTTCCGACATCGACTAAGCTCGAATGGGACAGGTACGCGAGCCGTGCAAAACAAATCAAAAACAAGCCGAAAATCAACGAAGACCCGAAAGACGCCATGATTCGCGAGTTCCAAGAAGAGATTGAAGCGCTCAAGGCCAAGTTGGCGGCCATTGGCACCGCCGGACCGTCGGGCACCACCGTCGACGGCCAAGTCGTCGCACAAGCCGTCGCGCCCGTTGAAATTGTCGAAAAGGTCGTCGAGAAGGTCATTATCGAGAAGGGTATTAGCGAAGAGGAAGCCAAGCGCATTGCAGAGAAGGCCAAGCAAGAGATTGGCGACGTGCGCAAGAAGGCCCAGGACGAGCTTTCGGCGGCTGCCAAAGACAATGCGCTCGCCGAGCATCAGAAGCGCGAGATGGAACTCAAGCTCGAGATGGAGCGCAAGCAGCACGAAGAAATGGA
Source organism: Saprolegnia diclina VS20 (assembly GCF_000281045.1). NCBI lineage: Eukaryota > Oomycota > Saprolegniomycetes > Saprolegniales > Saprolegniaceae > Saprolegnia > Saprolegnia diclina. The sequence goes on from NW_008246181.1 coordinate 6,805, forward strand.
GCGGCAGCAAAAGGCACTGGTCCTCAAGCTGCAGTCGATGGAAGCCAAGCTGCTCGTCGGAAGCGAGATCCTCGACAAGGCCGCGCAGCAAGGTATTTATTGCCATTTTTGCTGTTTTTTTAGATCGTTTGGTACAGAGGATGAGCTGCGCAAGAAGAAGCTCGAGCTCGAAGAACGCAAGCACCAAGAACTCAAGCTCGCGCGGGAGCTCGCCGAGCGGGAAGAGTCCAACCTTATGAAGGAAGAGCAGGTGCGATGCCGCGACGGCGGCAAGGACTCATCGACGCCACTTGTATAGTACCAATCCCTGCAAGAGGAGGCCGAAGCCAAAACCAAGAAACTCAAAAAGGTCTTCAACAAAGTCAAGGAAGTGCTCGCCGACGTCAAGCAGATGGAGAAGGCCCACGCGCGCGTACGTCCAACCGAGTGGTGTACTCAAGCACTAATACTACGAACGGTAGGAACGGGAAGACTTGCTCGATACCATTCGGGAGCTCACAGCGTCGCTCAAACTCAAAACGCTCGTGCTCGAGTATTTCATGCCGCGTGAGGCAGCGACGATGCTCGAAGCCGCAGCTGTCTGGGATGACGAAGAAGACAACTTTACCTTGCCGCACCTCGAACTTTCCGGTACAAATGGAGCTTATTTTTGAGATTGAGATTCCAAGAATGGTGTAGGCAATGCCCTGCGCCCGCGACAGCGCCCGGCCTCGGCCAGTGGCCTTCGTCGCCCCGAGACCGCGTCGGAGAAATCGCGCAAGGTTGACATATTGTTGCGCGACCAGCGTATCACATCGATGCGTAGAAGTACGTGTCGGAAGAGGAGACGCCCGAGATGGAGATTCACATTGAGCGCAACCAGTACCTTGTGTACACGTCGGACGAAGAAGGAGACGGGTATGCGCTCGCGGAAGACAAGATTGTGACGAGTCCGCCCGCCAAAGAACGCCCCAAAACCTCCAAGAAGACATCGCGCAAGTCGTCGTCCAAAGACGCTTCGAGTACGATGACGGAGTAGTGTCAGCAGGCACGTTACCTTCCAATAGGCACGTCGGGGTCGTCGACCAAGCGCCCCGAGACGGCCAAGAAGCGATCGACAGAAAAGAAAGCCTAGCTACGTACATGTGCCATCGTTTGCACCGCTGTAGATTGTTGACCTCGACCCCCGCAAGGGATCGCCAAGGTATAGAGTTATTCCTATCCAACAATAGCTATTTCAAACATCATGGGAGCGTAAACGGGGTGTTATCACATGCGCAATTCAAGCTCTTGGTGGTTTATTTTGAAGTAACTAGGCCTTCCGGTTCCTGTCGTCTCCACGCAGCTCGACGCTTGGTCAGTGTGGACGTTCTAGA
>NW_008246181.1:43002-54036 GCF_000281045.1 Saprolegnia diclina VS20
GGTGGAGCGTCGTACCAGTCAGTAGAACTGTAGTGGAGCGGGTTATTTTGTGGTTCTGGTGTGGGCTGCAACTCGTGCTTCCGCGGCTGGACCTTGGGACATGGACCATCTTTGCGAACAGCAGTCCGTGCGTCAGCGGCGGTACAACGTCATTCTGCACACTATTTTTCACTACCGTCACCTTTGGTCGATGCACTGGCCTGAGCCAAGCCAAACTGAGAAATCCATCCTTGGTGAAGCACTGAGCAAAGTCCGTGCCTTGTTTCTACTGGACCCATTCAACGAGTCGTTCGTGAGGGTGCTGTACTGCATGTACTGTTCTGCACGACGATCCCGCTCCCATATACTGAGTACACCCAAGGGTATACATCTCTTATATACCCTTGGTACACCGTCGCGTTGCGGCGCGATCCGTCACGTTGTGTCCGACTCGACGTTCCCGCTGAAATCGATTTGACATTGAGAAAAGGATTTGAAAAAGAGTCCAAAGCCCTCGTTCAAATTCACTTTACATTGCTTACCAACGTGCCCATGTCGTCGATCGATGCGCGTCTTGCCGAACTCGGGTACGTCCTCCCGGGCGTGACCACACCCAAAGGCAACTACAAGCTCGCGGTGCGCTCGGGCAACCTGATCTTCACGGCGGGCCACATCGCAGCGAACGCAACCGGTGAGCATCTCGTCGGTAAAGTCGGTCAGGATGTCACGATCGAAGCTGCGTACGAAGCTGCGCACCTCGTGGCACTCTCGCTCCTCGCGACGATCAAGGCGGAGCTCGGTGGCGACCTCGGCAAAGTCAAGCGGATCGTCAAGACGATGGGCTTTGTCAACTGCGTCGATGGCTTCACGCAGCAAGCGTCGGTCATCAACGGCTGCTCCGATACGTTTGCCAAGATCTTTGGCGACCACGACGTTGGCGCCCGCTCGGCGGTCGGCACGAACGCGCTTCCGCTCAACGCGCCCGTTGAGATTGAGCTCATTATTGAGATCGACGCGTGAACGACTACGACCTATCGCTTTCACTTTAGCCCTAGCCCACACCCGACGACCTGAAATTGTCCATATAATACCCACGTTTGGCTTTTGACGCTTCGCCATATATTGTGTGTCATCTATGGTGGGCATTCTTCTCGAATCTCATCTGCTGCAGCCACATGTATTAATATTAATAGCTCAACTAGGTCGTTGTTTAGTCGTTTTATCGACTAAACAGCGACGGGCATCCGGAAAGTAACCATAGCATCCGGTTGTTGAATTGGATCCATTTTCGATCGGCGACCATGCTGCACGCCCATGAGATCCGCGCGATGGGCGAGAAGCTCTCGACGGCCCGCGAGCAATGCATGCTCTCGAGCTACGAGAAGGGCATTGGCCTCTACCGCGGGGTCCTCGGCCAGCTCAAGCCCGCGATCAAGCGGCTCTCGCAGATGAAGGAGCGCCAGGACTGGCTGCAGGTACGCGAGCTTGCCGACGTCGCAGTATGATTGCAATTTGTAGGTCGAGAGCGAGATAGAGGCTGAGCTTGCAGGCGTCTTGGACTACGTCGATGCGCTGCACGGCCTCAAGCTGGCACCCGGCGCGCGCAACCGGAAGCCACGCGCCAGCACACCTCCCGACCGACCGTCGTCGGGCGATCGCTGGCAAGTCGTCGACCACAAGCCGCCGTCCAACGACGTACGCTACCATGCAGCCATCTAGTGAACCAACATCTCTAGGACCCTGATGTATGGGCACCGCCCTCCCCAGACCGTCGACGAGGCGCCCCGGCAGGCGTTCCCAACTGGGCTGACAACAACGCCAAGCGCAAGTCCGATACATGAGATTCCACGCACCTCGTCTGACGACACGTCCTAGCAACCGGTTCAATGCTGCCGCCGGGCAGATGGGGCAGCAAGCCGCGCCCGTGGTCCGTGGCAACCCGCCAGCCCGTCTTGCGAATCGGCCCGTCCCAGACAAGGGTCTTGCATTCCGACAGCAATACGGGTCCCAATCTAAATCCCATGGCACGTAGCGTCCAAACCGCGTGCCGCACCCGCTCCGGGCGCCAAAAAGCCAGGCGTTCCACCCGCGAGCAAGGATGCCAAGCCCCCCACGAGCTCGACGCCCAAGTACAAACACGTCTTCTTGAAGCATTCTTCCTCGCATGTAGAAAGCCCGGGGAGAAGGCCAAGTACTCGGAGATGGCGCGCGAACAAGGCTGGGTCGACGTCGAGCTCATCGAAGGCATCGAGCGCGATATTGTCGACAACGGGCCCAAGATCACGTTCGATGACATTGCGGGCCTCGAGCACACCAAGCAGCTTCTCCAAGAGGCCGTCATGCTGCCGCAGATCGCACCCCACCTCTTCAAGGTCCTTCTTCTACCATGCTTGCAATGCCTTGCTCAACGGCACTCAGGATGGCCGCCTCAAGCCCTGCAACGGTGTCCTCATGTTTGGTCCGCCGGGCACGGGCAAGACCTTATTGGCCAAGGTCTCGTCGCACATCTTCAGTGTCCTCGACCAACGATGGGACTAGGCGGTCGCGAATGTCTGCAACAGCACCTTCTTCAACGTCTCGGCGTCGACGCTCGCGTCCAAATACCGTGGCGAGTCGGAAAAGATGGTGCGCATCCTCTTTGAGATGGCACGGTATTACTCGCCGGCCATCATTTTCATGGACGAAATCGACGCGATCGCCGGTGCGCGCGGCGGCGCCGAAGAGCACGAGTCCAGTCGCCGGTACTGTTTCCTTCAGTGACTACGGCGTCGATGCGGTGCATGATTAGCGTCAAGACGGAGCTCCTGGTGCAGATCAACGGCGTCGGGTCCGGTGAAAAGACGGACATTGAGAACAACCGCGTCATGGTCCTCGCAGCGACCAACTTGCCGTGGCAGATTGACGAAGCGATGCGCCGCCGCCTCACCAAGCGCGTGTGTACGCTCTTCGCGGTTCGATCCCTGTACCACGAGAGCATGGATTAGACATTCCGCTGCCCGACCTTAGTGGACGCAAAGCGCTCTTCCAGCTCAACTTGAAGAAGGTTGATGTTGCCGATGATGTCAACTATGAAATACTGGCGACAACGACGGAAGTACGACGCAAGATATGGCAATATATTGTCTTAGAGGGATCTTTCGTGTAGGGTTATAGTGGCGACGACATCTGCGGCGTCTGTGAGACCGGTACCAGCTCTCGACTGGGGAGGAACGGCCTCTCACATGCATATTCTTTAGCAAAGATGTTTCCTGTCAAGCGCCTGTATACACCCGACTACCTCGTCCAAGTACATGGCGATCTTCCCATCGCGCGAGTGTTGCTCATATGTACTAGCTGCAAGCCAAGCGCAACGAAGGCGCGGGCGACGACGAGATCAAGGCCATGGAGAAGAACGGGCTCGTAGTCACCATGGTCGGTCGTCGCGGTCGATTGCATTGGGTCCCATATGAGATGGCTAGAATGATATTCTCATGGCGCTCGAGAACGTCTCCAAGTCGGTGGGCCAAGACCAGCTTGTGCGCTTTCAAAAGTGGGAAGAAGAGTTCGGCTCCAAGTAGTCGAGACAGCGAACGACAAGACGACAAGAAGAAGATGAGACGCAGAACCAGATCTTAGCGGCTACAGCCGGTAGCTCGTGCAGCCGCTCTCAAGTGTTCTTTGGAAATCCATCGCGCTGTCAAAGTACTGCATCTTCGAGTTGCTGGACATGTGCAGGAGCTCTTCGTCGATCGCGGAAATGATGAGGAGGAGCTCGTCGTAGCTGCGCGCATGGCTCCGCAGCGCGTGCTCGACGCGTCTTCGACTCGACGCACGCTCGTGGCCGGAGCTCTCTTGGCGCCAGTCGGCATAGTACATGCTGCTACTAGGATCGGGGCGGGGTGCATACAAGGTGGGCGGCTCCGGTGCGTACGGACGCGCCGCCTCGTCCGGTGACCGGCCATAGCCGGCGGCAAGCTCCTCATGCCTCCTCGCGCGCCACACGGCTGTCGGCGAGGTCGGATCGACATACTGGGGCTTGGCATGGTACGCGTCGGCGTGATCGTCGCGCCGGAGCGGGTATACCTGCTGCTGCTCGCTCGGCGACGGGCTCGTGTGGGGCGACGACCGGTGGTCTAGCTGCGCCTGTGGCCGGTGGTACTCGGGCGCCATGTGCATGCCATGGTGCTGGTGGAGCCGCGGCAGCGGACCGTCGGCGCCCATGGCAGGACTCGCCAGCATCCGACCGTCCGGGTTCATGCTTCAAGCGACGTCTAACAACGGACTGGGAACGTGGAATATTTGCCGAACCCGATATCCGGATGTCGGCCCAACGTCCAACTCTATCCGGATCCGCGGGGCCTCTGCCCGGTGCACATAGGCGCGTCTGCGTGAGCATACGGAGCATGCGATCGACGGAAGCGACTTCATCCAGTTGCAGGAAGAGGACGAAGCTGGTTCTTCTGCGTCATGAACTCGGTCATGTCCAAGGACATTTGGCGGCGATCGCGTCCTGGGTCGTGTGGCAGCTGCGAAAGATCGCGCGCGCTGATTGGTTCGTTGGCTGATATGAAGGAAGGCGCACTTGAGTAACCAATATATTTCGCATGAGATTGGTTGGTTTCAATATTTGTGTATGCGCACGTCTTCTTCCAAAGAAGATCCAAGCAAATCACACGAAGTCGGCGGCAAAACTCTCGTGCAAGATATGGTGTGTGGTGGAATAGGGCTTCGACTGCGTACTAGTATGGTCTATCCTACGGACCAATATGCCTGTGTAGAGAGATGCACATTGATACAGTGTATTAATAATAGGGTTAACCTTAGTTTAGCCGGTGGGGTTTAGGCTAAACCTCACTCAATATAGAGCCGCAACACTGTTGTCGTCCAATGTGCAAATCCCCAGCGACACATTTCGGTGTTGCAATCGTCCACCAAACACTGTTTCAGGATCGTGGGCGCCGTTCCACGCACTGCTGTTGGCCATCATGCAAAACAGTGTATGCAACGCTGTTTTCATCCACTGTTTTCATGGCTGCGGTCGTACACCATCATGACAACCAGACACGAACCCAAGTTGAACAGCAGTATGCATAGTCATTACCGAATTGCTCGTTGCCGATAGTATCGCAGTATATTGTTGTTTAGCATGCAGTGTACTTCTACAAACGGTGCCAAGGCGCTATCTGACAGGCAAATTATAAATACTAAGAGGTTTTCTTAGCGTACACTGGTCTGGTCGCTGGTGGACGGCGAAATATCGATTTTGAGAGTATTTCGCTGGAGACGGGCAGAGGGACGCGACCGAGGACCAGCATGTCCCGCTTCGCCAAGATCGAGCTCAAGGCCGACATTCGCGTGCACCGAAAGCAGGTCCGATGGCTCCTCCACGAGCTTCTGCACGCTGGCGAGCCTGTGACCGTGTGCTTCGAGAGCCCGCGGCTGGGCCTCGAGGTGGCCTGCCGCCCGCCCACGGTCCTTCGCGTCACCAACATCAATCCTGGCGCGCGTCTTGCGCTTCGCATTGGCGACTACGTTACGGGTGTCAATGACCGCGACTTGACCATGGAAGGCGCCGACCAGAACGACTTCAAGGCCATCGTGGCGGCCGCGCCGCGCCCTTTAGTTCTGCACGCGAGTCGCCTCGGTCAGCCCAAGGCCGCGCGCCAAGACGCAACGCTGTCTACGCTCCAGGCCATCCTTGCACAGGCGAAAGCGCTCGAGATTCAAGGCAAGGAGCTCACGATGAAGTCGGTGCCGCTGTACCGGGCGTGCACGGACGACGAGGCAAGCCTGATGAAGAGTACGCTGTCGTGCCAGGGCGACCTACTGGCCACCATTGTCCGAGAGGCCAATGCGATGCGCGACGGGATCCTCGCATCCAAAGAGATGCGGCTGCGCCACGAGCTCGACACGTGGGTCAGCGCCAAGATGGCCGTGCACGTCGACCACGTTCACCGCAGCCTCCCCATCGTGACCAAGTTGATGAACAAAGTCGCATCTGCTCGGCTCGCCGAAGCGCTCGACACGTCGTGGGCCGCCAAGTACGGCCCGGTCGAGCTCAAGTGGCTTCAGAGCAGCGAAAACCGCATTCGAGTCCTCTTGGCGTGGTTCCTCGAAGGCCTCGGACAAGACCACGCGCATGCAGCGGCGGTCGACACATCCCAGCGCATTGCGCAGCAGCTCGTGCACGACTACACGTCGCTATGGATGAGCAATCTCGACGCGCCGCCGGGCAACGTTCAGAAGCTATTTTTCGAACACGCGCGCCGGCTCAAGACGGCGGTGGCGCTGCCCAAGAACACGCAACTGCGGCAGCAGCTCATGGCTGGACACATCTCGCCCTCGTCGTTCTTGGCCATGTCGGCCGACGAGCTCGCGCCGCCGCAGTTGCGCGAAGAGCGTCAAGCGTACGCGTCGCAGGCCATGGAAAATACGATTCTCAAGACGCCGACGACAACCAAAGCGCTCATCACGACCAAGAACGGCTTCAAGGAAGTCGCGACGCCCCACGCAATCGAGTTGCCTGCCATCGAGAGCCCGGCTGAGATCTCAGACGCAACGTCTTCACCGATCGCACGACCCCAGCCGCGGCCGCTTCCCTCCACCAAGCCCGTGCTGGTACCCTTGCCGTCCAATGCGCGCGCCCTGCACGTTGTGCCGTCGCCGCGAAGCGTGCCACGTCACGTCCCGCCCAAGCCAAAGACCGCGCCGTCTCCGCATTCCGCTGCATCGCCGATCCCAAGTAGCCGCCCCAAGTCGATCGAGGAGCTTCGGCGCTTGGCGACCGATGACGTGCGATCCAGTAAGCGCCAGCGTGTCGACGCACCGGCGGTCATCACGTCAATCAACGCGCCGGACCCGTCGCGCCTGGAAGAATTGGTGCTTGACGACCTCACAGTGCTGTCGACAACGCTGTACTTTCTGCGGGCAGTGCTCGAAAACAAGGCGGCGACCGATAAGCGACTCGCCGAGCTTGTGATGCGCGTCGAGAATGCGTCGCAGTACCAAGTGGCCACGAACGTGCTGGTACCTGTCATCCGACTGTATGGACAGCCGTGTCGAATGGGGATCGTTGCGTAGGCCAAGATTGCGTCGACGACGGTACATGGAGAATACCGCGTGGATGTCGCGATCGGTGCATACTACTTGCGCATCATGACCGCCGAGTGCCTGCCGCACAACCGATACCCGAAAGAAGAAGTGGTCCGACACCTAATGGCACTCACCACAAGCCTCCATGGCCGCTGGAGCTCGCTTCTCGATACGTTTGCCCAGCAATTGGGCGAGCACGAAGTCAAGCGGCGTGAAAGCGCGCGCGTCCTCGCCGTCGAACACTTGATCGAGAGCGCCCGCCAACACGTACATAAGGACCTTCTTGTAGCTGTGACTAAGTTTGCCTTTTGCGATAGTTTCGACTCGAAGAGAAGCGCGTGAACGGTCTCTGTCTCTGCCTCATTCGCGTCAACGCGACGCTTGTCGCCAAAGGCAGCGGCCGCGACGACCCGGCGGCCAAGAGAGCCGCGTGTGAAATGCTCGGTGAGTTCCTTGTCTCTGTGCTGCTCTACCATGCGCCGGCCAACCGCCACTACCGCAACGCACTGCAGAAAGGCCGGCGTCTGAGCCCGACTTGACGGATGTAGGACTAGATTTTTAATAGATAGGACATTGTTGGCGTTGGCAGATTGTCTTTTGGATGGAACTAGCTCTTGAAGGACGTACGGACCACGTTCTCTCTGTTTCCATCTACTATTGTGGTTCAGTGGATTGTAGTCGCGAGGTTGAGCGGGGATGCCCGGCTGGAGCACCCTTGCTGGGTTGCGAGTTGGCCTTGTGAAGCCAACGACGAGGTAGCAGTGCGTTGCCCAAAGGCTCGGCTGGCATGTTGCGTCCTGCTGTGTTGAGCCTCGCCTCAGCCAACTTTTCGCATGCGGCTCATCTGCAGCTCTCATCTGCCTCACGGACCAGTATGTCACCCAGCTGCTGTCGTTGTGCTTGTCGTAGCTCGCACTTGAAGCCTGCGGCAGGTCATCGATGACCAGCGGCTGACGAGCTGTGCGCTGCTTTATGTCTCTTGCTTTGTTGTCAGCTTTCCTGGACCAGCGCGAGCATGTGCAGTTAGTTGGTATCCACGTACTACTATGGAACTTGACACATCTGATTCTGGTTGATAGCAATCCAGATACGGAATCGTTTCCGCCAATAGCGATCCTGTATTCTAGACAATGTCCTGACCTCCCGCACCGCACCGCACAACGTTGTGACAACCTTGTGCAATACCACGACTTGCATCTCTGTCGCTCATTCTGCAATTGGACCATGCGCGCCTCGACGTTGTTGCTCGGTCTCGTCGCGTCCGCGGCCGCCCAGTCGTGCAAGTACGCCACGTACAGCAGCAAATACGTGCTCGTGTCGGACGCCAACTGCCCGGCTTCCTCTACAGGGTGTTTTGTCGACTTGACCTGTCGAATGGACAACTCGTACTCGGGCGCGGTCACTGTATGGACGCGTGTCTCCTCTGTGGGTGACATGACCAACTATCCTCTCTCGACATTGTACTGGTTTGATGCACCAAGGTCCATGACTGACGATTTTTTCAGGAGCTTGATCAACTCGACAAGCTTGGACCTGACCAAGATGACGCTGCCCAGCAACGTAGCGACAATGTACGAGACGCATGCACCGCATTTCCATGGTGACACGTTGCGTTAGGGTTGTCGAAAACGTCGGGACGCTCGACATTAGTGTTGGGTCGGTGCTCACCCCCGGCATTTGGTATCCGGCTGCGAATGATCTTGGTGAAGTATGACGGGTGTGGTAGGGCGATCAAGAATGTAAGCATGGTCTCGATGCCATCGTCTTGGCCGTCGACCGTGCAGTCCATGTACTCGATCCACATACACCCGATTGTGTGCTCACCTCGTGTACAGTTACTTGCAAAACACCGGTCTCACGCGGTACCCCGCCGGGTTGCCGTCGTCCCTACAGAATTTGTACGACACCCTCCGTCGTGCAGTGCTTACGCGTGCGCAGGGGGCTTTACATGAACCGCATTCCTGAAGTGACAAGTCTGCCAAGTCAGCTCGGCATGGTGTATGTAAACCACCAGCTTGCGTTTGCATGACAAAGGAGCTAGAGATCTACGCTTCAACCCAATCACAAAGCTCGTGAACCTCGACATGACGGCCAACATGAACACCTTGTATGGCCAATAGCTCTATCCTGCACTCTAGTATCTCATATCTCGTACGAATCTGTCCGTAGGGACATTAGCAACACGCCCATTACGACGCTCTCCCGCGTCAGTTTGAGCGACAAGATGAAATACTTGTACGTCCGTCGACAAGCGCAGCCAAATCATGGGGTGATGCGTAGTGCTTGCTACAACTGTACGCGGCTCGTCAACGTCACCATCACGCAATCGACCTTCAACGCTCTTGATCGTCTTGGCGAGTACAAATATGTCAACGAGACGTTCGACAACGGCATTGAACGCACCGAAAGAGGACCTACTGGATTTTACATTACGAAGTCATTGACTATGGATCCCGCCCCGTGCGCTGCGATTGGTGGCACCACCAAACAGCTCTGGTATGGCAAAGGAACCAAATACGCCTGGGTCGTTTGTGTCCTACCGGTACCTCGGTACTCTTGCCTCTGCATGGAACTTACACTTGATCGTAGACAAGCTTGGGCAAATCGCATCGTCCACCCCGACGACGACCACGCCGACGACGTCCACGCCGATCTCAGTCCCCAGTGAATCGAGCAGCAGCAGTACTATCGCCCACGCCCATACTTCATCTCATGCAAAGGTATTAGACACGGCGGTGATTGCGGGTGTTGCTGCGACCGTCTTCATTCTTGTCGCGATCCTCGGGTTTTGCATCTACCGTCGCCGACAGGGCAAGTCCACCTCGACGAGTGACGTGGCGCAGCCGGATGATGCCGCCACTTGCTACTTTCCGGTGCTGCTGACGCCTGCCGTCTCGATGGGCACGGGCACCGGTCTCTCGACTGCGCAGTACCAGAGCTCCAAGCGCGGCAGTCTCATCGTTGAGGACGGCGACGATGTCCTCAACATGGCCCCGCTGCGCAAGTTCAAGCTCGAGGTCGACGACTTGGTCACAGTCGGGTCCAAGCCAATTGCGTCCGGCGCCTACGGTGACGTGTGGCGCGGCCGCTACTTGAAGGACGACGTCGCGATCAAGCGCATCAAGCACGACTCGACGCGCCACATTCAAAAGTTTATGGACGAGATCCTCCTCATGTCCAAGTACGTCTCAGCCATCTCTACCCCGTACTTACGGAGTGTCGTAGAATGCAGTGCAACTACATTGTCGAGTTTGTCGGTGCGTCGTGGCGTCGGCCGACCGACCTCGCGTGTGTCGTCGAGTACATGGACCTCGGGGACCTCCGGTCGTTCCTGTCCAAGACGACGCCGGACCAGTTTACGTGGCCGCAAAAGCACATGAGCATTAGCAGTATCGTGCACGGCCTCTTATACCTCCACACGTTTGAGACACCGATCATCCACCGCGACCTCAAGTCCCGCAACGTGCTCCTCGACTCGAAAAAGGTAGCATCATCGAGGGATCTGAAGCCTCCTTTGACGACACTTCGCAGGGCACAAAGCTGACCGACTTTGGCGAGTCGCGCGAGGTCGACGAGAACACGCTCACGTGTGGCATTGGCACGTACCAATGGATGGCGCCCGAGGTCATTTCGGGTAGAGAGTACACGGTGGCCGCCGACGTCTACTCCCTCGGTATGTGAGCCCTTGTTGGGGATAGGGTTGCTTAGTCATCTTGTGTCTAGGGGTGCTGCTCACTGAGTTTTCGACGCACTTGACGCCGTACACGGACATGATCAACCCGCACACGCAGAAGCAGTTTAACCAGCAGTACCTCCTTACGCAAGTGACGTCCGGGAAGATCCGACCCACGATCGACGTGTCGACGACACCGACGTGGGTGGCCGACTTGGCGCTGCAGTGCATGGCGACGAACCCGGAAGATCGCCCGAGCATCATGGTCATCGCTGCCATGGTCCCTCGCATTGTCTAAGACGACTGACTGA
>NW_008246181.1:78746-80405 GCF_000281045.1 Saprolegnia diclina VS20
CGAAACGCAGTTGGCACCGTCTGAGTACAAGAGTCGGTTTGTATTTCGGGCGTCGTTGGCGGGTACGAATTGTGAGTAGAGTAGCAAATCACCGACTCAGATGCACTCGAAATGTGCCGGTGACAGCTGCCGGTGACCCAAGGTGTACTCGACGCTGCGACAGCTGCGCCTTGATCAGAGCACGACTTTGACCTGATCAGAGCGACGCGCACGGCGCGGCTCGCGAGACCCATCTGGGACCGAGGTCAACTAGATCAGATAATAGAAGGGGTACCCAAGATCGTTCTCCAATGTGATCTCGACGCACGAAATATGTTTTGTGGCAGCATGGGATGGGTGCCTCGGACTGTGTTTGCATCGATGCGTGACGGCAGCAACTCTTGCAGGACGCGTTTGCCTTCGTTGTAATATCGCACTGGGATTGAATACCTCTGCAGCAGCCTTTTATCAAGGCTAGAAAATGTCGCCCCTTGATTTTATGCCCAATTTGGTATCGCCCATCATCGCGAGCTACTTGAATTGGTTGCTTTTTGCCAGCCGAAAAGTCTTTAACGTTCCTGGCAAGCGTCGCACACATCAATGTAGTATCTTTGTGGTACTCGAACGTTGCATATCGGTACATCGAGCCTAGAAACTTCCTCCTCCTTCTAATACACTCGCTCGCTTGGTCGCGGTTGCGCTGGCGGCGGCACGGGGCTCATCGACCGGTAGCTCGTCTGAGTTTTGAGCAGGACGATGCTTTAGGATATACTAGTACACGGCGATTCGGAGCTCGTGCTCTCGATCACCATTGTCAGATGCGTACGTCTGATTTCGCAATGCGATGACTGCTGCTCCCTATGGATGGTTTTTCAAAGTTGTCGGAAACCGATACTGTACTTTAGTAAGAGGCTTGTTTACTCGTGTCCTCGAGGCGGCAAGTTTTAGACCGGCTTGTGCGAATCAGACTCGTGGATTTTTCATCTCTAGGCCACAGACAATACCCACGGCGTGACTTTGGATCCGGTATCAATGCGCAACATACGGTACCGAGTACCACCTCGTGTCACCAGCACTAAGTTCTTATTTCGCATACCAGCGCAAGCTTAGTCGGTCGGAATCGAATAGTTATTCTGGTGGCTAGCTACTAGTATGACGACCAACATACTATCCAAGATATGAACGATCTTTTCAACTCAGATAGTGCCGTGAATGTCGTGCTTCGGTTGCTGTGATCAAGGCCGCGATCTCTAGCCGATGCAAGAGCGCTTGTTCAATTGACGACCTTCCAACAACATGTTTGCTCCATCTTCCATCCTCTTTTCGCTTGCCGCGCTCTCGAGCGTCACCGACGCAACCTCGCTCCGTGCTGCGGAGAACGGTACTAGCGACCACCCCGAGATGGTTGGCGGTGCCGAAGCGGCAATCGGCAAGCACTAATCAAGGCGCAGCTGCTCACGTCGCAGCGTCGAGTACACCTTGGGTCACCGACACATTTCGAGTGCGTCTGAGTTCACCTGATTGAACTGTACGGTCGTTGCACCACGACCCTTCATCAGATCCGATTATCAGACCTCACACGACCTCGGTGATTTGCTACTCTACTCACAATTCGTACCCGCCAACGACGCCCGAAATACAAACCGACTCTTGTACTCAGACGGTGCCAACTGCGTTTCG
>NW_008246181.1:81785-83029 GCF_000281045.1 Saprolegnia diclina VS20
AAATTTACGCTGAGTAAATTACCATACTCTGTTTGCTCTGTACACTTGGTTGAGGAACTTGATCTAGGCAGGTGGAGGCGGGAGCGCGATGCACGGGACAAGGTGCTGGCGCGAACAGTCATGCTGGGCGAGGAGCTGGAGAAGCCGACGTAGAGCAGGCTGCTCGGGCTCTTAAGCGAAGCTGTCGTGCAAGTGCAGTTGAGCGACAAGCGCCGCCTTGAGGGCCATTGTCCAAGTGGCAGCACGACTCTTGCTCAGAGCAGAAGAGGCACCCTTGGTCGGCTGTAAGGAGCCAGTGCAAATGAGCGCGGAATTTGACCGCGCGGAACATCACTTGGTAGACGAAGTCGGCGCACTTGCGTAAGATGGCGTCGGGTAGTCGGAGCTCAGCTGCAGAGGCTACATCAGCAAGCGCTACGTGAAAGACGTCGCCAACGCCCAGGTGGCGGATCAGAACTGGTGCCCCTGCATGAATTGTTTCCAGTACACATATGTCGTCCGACTGTTTCCTCCATATCGACCACATGTTGCCCTGCATGCGAATAGAAAAAGTGGTGGCTGGCATTAGCGGAGGGACATCCATATCAAGAGTTGTGGTCGGTGGCTTCTTTGCGGTCTTTGCGGTAGCGCCAGACCATTCTGGACGACTCGGGCCACAATTTTCGCTTAACCGACGTCAACATGGCGTCTGGCGACAGGACGGCGCGGTGGCACACGAGTTCAATCCGCCCTTCTTCGTGCGTCTGGTCTCGAATGAGCTTTAGAACGTCGGCGACCTACGTCATGTTTCGTACTCGTGTCGAAAGGAGCCGAGCAGGGACCGTTGCGTGGCCGGGAAGCTTGAGCTGCGCATGGTGGAGCCCTGGTAACTGATCGCGTTCGTCCGCTCTAGCGCAAGTCGACTGAATCGACGACGTTCACAAAGCTACAATGTTTGCACTCTGTATCGGGCACAACGTGTATCGCCATGCCCAACGTGGACGGAGAACTCGAGCGCCGGGGACTCTCCTGCTTGGAGAACCCTGGTACTTGTTGCAGCGCGATCGAGAGCGTCAAGTGTACCGTGCTCTGCATAAAAAACAGCTTCGAGGGCAGCGTCCAAGGCTTCAAGCTCGGGCATCATCTTTTGCAAGAGGGCGTCGAGCGTTCGGTCAAACCTGGAGTCGAGTCATTACTTCAGCCACTGTCGAGCTCCAATTCGGGCTCACACGTAGTGGGGCGTCGGGCCCAAATCCATGTCGCAC
>NW_008246181.1:85024-86591 GCF_000281045.1 Saprolegnia diclina VS20
CCCATCTGGGACCGAGGGCAATCAAATCAGATAATAGAAAGATGCCCAAGATCGCGCTCCAATGAGATCTCGGCGCGCGAAATATGTTTTGTATGCGCACTAGATCGGTGTTCCAAACCGTGCTCGCACTAATTCGTGCGAGTGGCAAAGACAATCGTTGGTTTAATTGGCCGTGTTCCAATATAGTCTTGTAGCATTAGTACAGGTTAGCGGGAATATGTCCGCAATATTGTAATGACCGCTTGTCACCAGACATGGGTCAATGCACCAGAGTAGTAATATTCGATTCCGACCAACTAAGCTCGCTCTCATGTACGAAATTATTATATTAATAATAGTGTTGGTGACACGAGGTGGTACTCTGTACCGTATGTTGCGCATCCTCATGGATGTCCGATCAAAAGACACGTCGTGGGTGTACCGCTCGCTGGGTGTGCCTAATGTCGGTAGCCCAAAGGTGAGAAATCACGAGTCTGAGTCCGGCCGAGACTTGCCCTGTTGAGGAGTATTGCTACTGGTACGAGTAAACATCTCATCTGCATCTCACAACTTTAAAAATTATTCAGGAGCAGCAGTCATCGCGTTGCGAAATCAGACGTAGGCATCTGACAATGCTGACAATGGTGATTGAAAGTACGAGCTCCGAACCGCCGTGCGTGTCCTACAGCCATGTGTAAGATACTTTGCCACTGGGACGCGAACGCTACAGACTTTTCGACTTGCTAAAACAATAATGGGCGGTGCCACAATACATACAAAACATATTTCGCGCGCCGAGATCTCATTGGAGCGCGATCTTGGGCATCTTTCTATTATCTGATTTGATTGCCCTCGGTCCCAGATGGGTCTCCCGGAGCTCTGCTTGTTTGCGCCGCTTGACTCAGATTCGTGCATCCTGAACGTTGCAGCCAATCAGGACACTCGAGCCGCGTCTTTCATACGCGCCGCTCTGATCAGGTCAGAGTCGTGCTCTGCTCAAGGCGCAGCTGCTCACGTCGCAGCGCCGAGTACACCTTGGATATCAGCATATTTCGAGTGCATCTGAGTTCACCTGAGTGGACTGTACGGTCGTTGCACCACGACCGTTTATCAGATACGATTATCAGACCCCACACGACTTGGCCTCGCACCCCAACAGGGGCCTGCGTTTTGAACTTGGTCACAGCGATCGAAACGCAGTTGGCACCGTCTGAGTACAAGAGTCGGGTTGTATTTCGGGCGTCGTTAGCGGGTACGAATTGTGAGTAGAGTAGCAGAGGCATATCTCAATTTGCTTTCTTGCAACCACAACTACCACGATGCGTGCTCCGTCTGCCATCCTCGCTGCCCTCGCCGCGCTCTCGGTCGCCACCGACGCGGCCTCGCTCCGCGCTGCTGGCAACGGCACGAACGTCAACCCCGAGATCGTCGGCGGTGTTGAAGCCGCCGTTGGCAAGCACTTGTACCTTGCTGGCTTGCGTGAGACCGCGGCCGGTAGCACGTTCTGCGGCGGTGCCCTCATCGCCCCCAAGTACGTTCTCACGGCCGGCCACTGCATTGACGACAGCGTCCAGTACGTCGCCCTCGG
>NW_008246181.1:90902-97784 GCF_000281045.1 Saprolegnia diclina VS20
CAAGCGTCATCGCGTCAGCACGTGATAGGAAAGAGAGGCTACCGGCTAGAGCCAACACACCACTGTGGCCATCGCGTCATGGGTTGTATTGCGTGCCATAAACATGTGCAAGTATATATATACATCGTCGTCTTATCACAGCGTGGCGTTCTACCCGACGATCGCGACGCGCTCGAAGAGGGCTCTCCACTTGGCTTCCTTCTTCGCGTCGGCTGCCAGAAGCGCGAGCTGGTCCGCTTCAAAGTTTTCGAGGCAGCGCCGATACGTGGCAAAGTCGTACTTGGTGTACATCTCGAGCACACTCTACACAAGACGTCAACCTACAAGCAACCAAACGTGCGATACCCGGGCGAGGCCGCGCACAGTGATGTTCCAATGGAGCTTGAAGGCCTTGAAGAGCGCGGGAAAGAAGGTCGGCAACACTTCCCGCGCATGGTCTTGGTTGAGCACCGAGTGATTGATCAAGTACGGGTTGTTCCAGAGGAACAGGGACCGCTCGGC
This sequence comes from Saprolegnia diclina VS20, assembly GCF_000281045.1. Taxonomy (NCBI): domain Eukaryota; phylum Oomycota; class Saprolegniomycetes; order Saprolegniales; family Saprolegniaceae; genus Saprolegnia; species Saprolegnia diclina. The sequence continues at coordinate 91,404 of NW_008246181.1, forward strand.
GACCTGAAAGTGATCGCTTTGGAGGCACTTGGCGATCACCGACGTGACCTGGCGCTTCTCAAACGTGCTGAGCTCTTCGATCGGCGTCAGCTCGAGCGTTTCTTCGAGCGTGTTTAAAAACAAAATCTGCTTGGACGTCGCTTGCCACGGCCAAAACTTGAGCGTATGCGCTAGTATCGGGTGAACCGTCTTGGGGTCCTTCTCCAGGTACATGCTGAGGCAGAGGAGCAGCGCTTGGTGGTACGTCGGCAAGCTCGTGGGCTTGAGGAGCGGGAGAAGGTGCTTGGTCATGAAGGTCGCGTGGTCGTGCAACAGCGGCGTCGCAAAGCCCTTGACGATGCTCGCAAACACCTCGAGGAGCTCACCAATGCCAAATGGAAACGTTGTTGGGTCATCGACAAACTGCAGAAAAATGTGGCCGACCGACTGACGAAACGAGGCGCGGAGGCTCTTGAACTTGGCGTAGAGCTTGTGGAGAAGTGTTGCGACAACGAGACGCTCGTCGGGGTCCTCGCTGCGGAGCTGCCCGAGCAGTTGCGAGCAAAACGACGGCGTGATGTGGCGCTTGGCCAGGCGGGGCGCAATCGGCGCGCGGACGACGTACGTCAGAATCGAGTACGCAGGCTGGAGGTGCACCCACGCAATGTCCTTCTCGGGCATGTCTTGGTCCGGATCAAAGTCGGCGCGGGGCGGGTGCAGCGCGCGGAAGAGGTTGAGCTGCAGCATGTGCATCACATGGGGCATGGACGTCTCGGTCAAGAGCGAGACGGCTTTTGCCTCGTCCTGGAGAAGGCTCACGAGGTCCTCGAGCACCTTGGTCTTAGACGCCACCTTGTCGGGCGATGACCCGTCGTACGGCGTCGCGATCGCGGCCGCGCAGACCTTGCCCACAAACGTCATGCCCAAGAATGTCAAAAACATTGAACTCTACCGCCAACACACACTCTGTTTGACTTGGTTTTTCTATGCAGTGGTGATCACCATACAAACAGCAAGAGGGACAAAGGACAGGCAGCCGTGTCGCAGGCCGTGATGCTGGACCATCAAGTGCAAGTACCTCAGGCCGCCCGTAATGCAAACCGAGGACCGCGGCGAGACGCGAAGGCGAGAAGCGAGAAGGAGAGAATAAATTCTGTTGATAAGCTGAGAAGCGTTGACGAGGCCGCAGTCGGCCGGCGTCCACGCAAAGAATACGACGCGCGCGACGGAACACTGTACGACTGTTGAGTGCCCATAAGCAGATTCACAAGACATTTCCACAAACAGATTCACCGTGCTGCTCAACGTGGATGCGATGTTCCTTGTCAGCTCCGATGCTCCTGGGCAAGCCACTGCTGACAAGCGTACGTGGGATTCGTATGGCCGAATCAACTGGATCATGGGTACGCTGCAGCAGGCCACGAGCCACGGCGGCTTCTCGACGCCGTTCGGGTAGACAGGCGACGCATGGACAAAAGAAGTATCCACTTGACTGAATTCCATCGCGTATTAACGAAACGGTCGTTGGGATGGGCCTCCGCGGGTGGTTTGCGTCGTGCTTTGGCGGCGACAGCAAAGTCGGCCCGCAATCGGTCACTGTCTTTTATGGCTCCGAGTCGGGCGGAACGAAAGCGCTGGCGCTGCGCCTCGGGCGCCTTGGCGCGGCGCGTGCGATCCCGATCTCGGTCCACGGGCTCGAGACCTTTGACGCCCAGCAGCTTGTCGGCGGCCGGCGCTATATCTTTATGACGGCCTCGTACGGGACAGGCGGTCCGACGACGAATGCGGCGTTGTTCTTTCACTGGCTTTCGACGTCGACCGCATCGCTCGCGATCGAGTTTTGTGTCTTTGGCGTCGGCAGCTCCATTTATGCAGACTCGTACAATGGGATGGGCAAGGCCGTCGACGCCCAGCTCGCCGCGCGTGGCGGCCACCGCTTTTACGCGCTCGGACTTGGCGATGCGTTCAACGACTTGGAGCGCGATTTCCTCACGTGGGAAGCCGGGCTCTGGGCCGCACTGGCAACGACGACCACGGTAGCGTCCACTGCCCCGCCCCTGAAGTCGCAATTCCAACTTCACCGCACCAAGCCCGACACGCCACCATTGGCACTTAGCGCCGCACCTCCGTACGTGGCGCTACACTGGACTGCGATCACGTACCACCCGAACGCTGGTGTTGTTGTGGCGACCGTCGGCTTTGCCGACACGACGGCGCGGGCCCGGGGCACAGACCATCTGGTAGTCTACCCTTGCAACCCGGATGGCATTGTCGAGAGTTTAGCGTGCCGCTGCAACGCGTTGCTCGACCACTACGTGACCTATACTGGCGACGATGCCCCGTTTCGTACACCGGCAACGGTTCGATCGGTACTCACGCACGAGGTCGACTGCCAAACGATTTCGCGCAGCCTCCTCTCAGGTCTTGCGCCGTTGGCCACCGACGACGGCGAGCGGTCGCAACTCGCCCACCTTGGGTCCCTCGACGGGTCGAAAGCCTACGCAGACCTACCCCACTACACGGTCATTGGGCTGCTCACGAACTTTGCGTCTATTCAACTCTCGCTCGTCGACCTACTCCCGCTCTTGTCGCCAATGGCGCCGCGGAGCTATACGATCGCGTCGCATTTGCTGGACGCGCCCACCATGGACCTCTGCATCGCCGTGCCGCCGCCGACGCCCGATACCACATTGCACTTTGGCGTCATGGCGGCGTACCTGCACGCGCTCGGACCTCTCGGGCCCGACGCGGCCGTGCCGTTGCGTGGTTACACCAAGCCGTCAACGTACGTCTTTCCACCTGACGCGTCGCGGCCACTGCTTCTGATCGCCGCGGGCTCAGGCATCGCACCGATGCGGGCGCTGTGGCAGCAACGACCGGCCACGTGCGGCCCGACGCACCTCTTTTTTGGGTGCCGCGCGGCATCGGCGCGGCTCTTTGAGGACGAATTACTACAGCGCGGCGTGCAGACACACTACGCCTACTCGCGCGACCCGTCGGCCGGTCCGACCATGTATGTACAAGACATGGTCGGAAGCCAAATGCCGTGGGTTCAGAAAGCTATTGTGGACGAGGACGCAAGTGTGTTTGTCTGCGGGCGCCAGCGCATGGTGTCCCAAGTCCGCGATGTCCTCCAGCGACATTTGTCGGCAGAGCAGTGGACGTCATTCGTGCACTCTGCGCGTTACCAGGAAGAGGTGTTTGGATAGATAGAACGAGACTAACCAGCAAAGCACTGTTCCTCGAGGGGTAGGTGTATTTTACGAGACTGTGGGATCTGCCACAGCACAACGTCCAGGTATTTTTGTCAATGACTATGGCCTGTCTTGACTGCTGGTGTGTCGCTTTTATCAGACAAGAGCTGCGCATTCTACGTCAGTGTAATTGTACACCCTGTAGAGCCACAGCTGTGCTGGATTCGCCGTCGATCGACGACGCACCCGCCAGTCAAGCCATTTCTCGCATTACGCGCTATCACTAGCTCGCCCAAGCACTTGCTACCGCTGTACCCGACCCACACCGAGCCTACCACTCTCCTGGAGCGCGCGCCGAATCCAAAGTCGGCGTACTGCTTCCACTCGGTCAAGCATCCGTCCTTGCATTTGCAGCTTGAAAGCGGCGCCGTGGCAGCGGCAATGACGACCGATGCGTCCTCGGGACAACCAAGAAAATGCTTCCCGGCCCAAGCGTGGAGCATGCATGGGCTCTTGATAGTGTCGGCCAAGGACAAATCCAAGTGCCTCACGCACGGCCACGAGATGATGAAGTCGTCCTCCACGTGTCGGACATTGCACGCAGCTATCGAGTGGTCAACCAAGAATGGCTCTACGACGGCAAGCTCATTCGGTCGGTCAAAGACCCGAGCAAATGCATTCGCGTCTCAGGCATGGGCGACAGCAACGGTTGCCATCTCTGGGACATTGTCTACGACCGTCCCAGCCCTGCACAAGAGTGGACACTTTTACCTGACAAGCCCGCCAGTGTCGACTAAGATCTATGATGAACTCTCCCAAGTCGAATTCTTAGTCTAAGATCTATGGTGACCTATCCTTAGTCGAAGTCTCGGAAAGCCAAACCTTTAAAAGAGTGTAGTGCTCCGATACTCTTTGTCTTGGACACCATTGCTTGAACAGGATATTCCGTCCAATGAAACCGTCAACGGTTTCAAAGCTCATGACGTGGCAGCACGTTAAGGTTGTATTCATGTGGCAGCAGGTATAATACGTGGCCATGTCAGGTTGATTTCGTGCATAAACATGTATTGGTATTGTTGTTATATCTAGAAAAGACAAATGCACGAGGGACGACGACCGACAGAGAGACAACCAAGCAAGCGTTGGTTGGCTGTTATCGGCGGAAGCGAAGCGCGGTCGTCGGGGCTTTGCGAACAAAGCCAAACGACTTTGGCAGGTGGTGCGAGTGGATGCGGCGGAGGCAAAACCCGATCGGCAAGCTCAGCGCGCCGAGGCCGAGGCACACAAACCACAGCCCGACACTCAGCGGCGCGCACTCGAAGACGCTGCCGCCAAACTGCACAATGAGCGCTTGAAGCACGACCTGGATCACCGAGATGCCAAGGTACAGCTTGTTGGCGAAAAAGCCTTCCATGATGGTGGCTTCGTCGTGGATGCAGCGCGCGTTGATCTCGTTGAAGAGCTGGAGGAAGACGAACGTGTTGAAGATGACTGTGTAGTGCTGGGACGGGTCGGCCGACGTAATCTCGTACTTGCGGCCCGACGGAATGGCGAGGAGCACCTCGCCCTTGAACGTCAGCGTCAGAAGCACCGCGAGCTGGAAGAGCGCTTGGCCCACAATGTGCTTGGTCATCTTCTTAGAGATGAGCGCCTTCGTCTTCGGGTACGGCTTGCGCTCGAGCATCGCGTCGGTGGGGATCCCGGTCGCCAGCGCGAGCGACGCAAACGTGTTCATGATCAAGTTGACCCAGAGGAGCTGGATCGCCGTCAGCGGCGTTTCTTCGAGGACGACGGCGCCAATGACGCAGAGCGTGATCGCTGTCACCGTGACCGTGAGCTGGAACTGGAGAAACTTGGAGACCGAGTCGTAGACGTTGCGGCCCCACTTGACCGCGTTCACAATCGACTTGAAGTTGTCGTCCATGAGAATGATATCCGAGGCATCCTTCGAGACGGCCGTGCCGCAAATGCCCATCGCAAAGCCCACGTTGGCCTTCTTGAGCGCCGGCGCATCGTTGGTGCCGTCGCCCGTGACAGCCACGACCTGCGGCCCGTGGATCGTCGACTGCATCATGCCCGAGACGAGCGTGTACTTGTCCTGGGGCGACGACCGCGCGAGGACGCGGAGGTTGGGCCAAATGGCATCGAACGCATCTTGCTTGATGTTGCCACGGGCGTCGAGCACCGCCGCGCGAAACGTCGCGCCTTCCATGACGATCGCGTCCGGATCGTCCGCCGGAAGAATCCCACACTTGGCCGCGATCGACGTGGCTGTGTCGATGTTGTCGCCTGTGACCATGCGCACGATGATGCCGGCTTGGTTGCACTGGCGGATGGCGCCGGGGACCTCTGGGCGAAGCGGATCTTCAATGCCGACGATCGCAATGCACGTCAGGTTCGTCTCCAGCTGCGCTTCGGACATGGTCGCAACGACCTCATACGGCGCGTCGACGTCCTTGAAGGCAAGGCAGAGCGTGCGCAGACCATTCTTGGCGAACGACGAGATTGTCGCCATGTGGCTCGTGGTGTCACTCAGTGCGATCGAGGCCCCGTCTTCAAGGAGCTGCGCGTCGCAGAGACCGAGGACAATCTCACTCGCGCCTTTCGTAAAGACACGGGTCGTGGTGGCCGTCAACGGCAACACGATCGACATGCGCTTTTTGGCCGAACTGAACGGCAGCCAATGGCAAACGCTGCCAAAGTCCTTGCGCAGCGCCGCATACGAAGGCGCGCCGAGCTCCGACGCGAACATCAAGAGCGCGCACTCGGTCTTGTTGCCAGTGTGCGCACGCTCGGGCCCAATCAACTCGGCGGTCGAGTTCAAGCACATGGCGTGCACGAGGCGTTCGCGCGTCAACGGCGCCAACGCGAGCGACTCCAAGTCGGTCGCTGGCGCAAACGTGGTGTGGCCAATGCGGCACTGCATGACCGTCATCTTGTTGGTCGTCAGCGTGCCCGTCTTGTCCGAGCAAATGGTCGTCGCCGACCCCATCGTCTCGCACGCACCCAAATGGCGCACAAGGTTGTTGTCCGCCAGCATCTTCTTGACGGAAAAGGCGAGCGAGATCGTGACGGCGAGCGGGAGACCTTCGGGGATCGCGACGACGAGCACCGAGACGCCGACAATGAAAAAGTGCAGAAACTCCTTGAGATCGTCGGTCGACCAGTCGGCCTTTTGGACGCCAAACTTTTCGATCGAGTAGCGCGT
>NW_008246181.1:135943-136564 GCF_000281045.1 Saprolegnia diclina VS20
CAAGCGGTGGGCGCTTGGTCGTCGCTCGGGATTGTGCGAGAAACGAGATATCGAGCACACCACGAGTCGGCGCGGAGAGCGTTGAGCGACTCGGCTAGCGACGGCACCACGGCGCGACGAGCACGTAACTGGTCGTTTGCCGTTATATATATATATGAACGTGTTCCGCGTTATCTTCATTATGACACAAAGACTTCGCATACGTAGCGCTACGCCTGAATGCGTGGTTCAGGAAGTCGCGCGTGCGTTGGTCAAAGCGGGCAAAGGAGGTAGACTGCCTCGCCTGCCATGGGAGTGGCGAGGCGGGTCGAGACTTAGCAGACGCCAAAATCGAAACTACTCGAGGTTTGGCTGGCCTGCGCGGCTCCTCCTAAAAATTCCATTTCGGCTTCTCTGCCGAAGCGCCGAAACTTCTAGAGTTGGCTCCAGCACTTGGTCGTTGGGAGTGAGCTGCGTACGGAGAGATCCATCCCGTGGTGGACCCCACTCGCCGAGTTATAGCTCGCGCGAGGTCGTACGCATGCTCCTGTCCTCGGACCACCCGACAGAGGAGTGCAAGCCGTCGGGTGTGTTGTTGAATAAATTGTCTTTGCAAATAGTTTGTACTTTGTCGCTCAACCT
>NW_008246182.1:0-24197 GCF_000281045.1 Saprolegnia diclina VS20
GTTGCCGACGCGGTTGCTCGGCCAACTTTACCATTATCGCAGACGTCGAAGCACGCTTGCAGTCATGTCGACCTGTCGGTCCACCAACGCGCGACCAAGATCATCATCAGCTGGATGGCGTTCCCAGCGCCTATGGCGCCTTGGTTCGGATTCTCCATTCTTGTACGGTCTCACCGCATCGAGCTTGTGCTGCCAGAGTCTCGCTGGTGCGTCCGTGCGTTTGCGGATTCAACCAACACTTCGTAGCATAGCGTCCGTGGACCAGTGGCGCACGTCACTGGCTGGCCTGACACCGTCGGCCGAACACCCTCAAGGACATCACAGCACTTGAGATGGACAACGTTGCTACGACAACACAACGGGCATCTCGTCCTTCTTAGCAACGGCGACGTGTGCGGCTGGCTCCACAGTCCACAAGGCCTTGGACGTCGCAACACTGGTACGGTATCTGGAATGGGCGGCGAGGGCAACGCGGCCCTCGACGACGCAGGACTCGTCGCGGGAGGTTGGCGAGCTCGCTCCGGCGTCCTGCCCTCCACGTGCGGGTCGCTTGCGCGTGTCAACACCCATGCGAACTGATTCCTTTTGTATTAATCTCCCAGAGACACAGGTTCGTGCGCATGGCAGCTATCGTCACCACGCGCCACGGAACACAAACAGGAGACACTGACAGCAGCGTCGTCGTGTTCGAGTCGCCGTGCATTTACGAGCGGGGCTTCTCCTTCTTGTCCTTGTACAGGGCAAGGAGCGAGACGCCGGCGACCTTGACGACCTTGAAACGCACACCGGGGATATCACCGACGGCGTGGCCGCGGCGACCGAAACCGGCAATGAGCACCTCGTCGTTTTCGTCGACGTAGTTCAAGCAACCATCGCGGGGGACGAAGGCGGCGATCTTCTTGCCGTTCTTGATGAGCTGGACACGCGCGCACTTGCGAATGGCAGAGTTGGGCTGCTTGGCCTCAATACCAATCTTCTCAAGCACGATGCCCTTGGCCATCGACGAACCACCGAGCGGGTTGGCCTTCATCGCCGTGATCGAGTGCGACTTGTTGTAGGACTTCTGGTTCCAGCGCTGCGTGCGGCGGTGGACGCGCAGCTTGCGGGCGCAACGGATACCGGCGGGCTTGTCTACACACGATGCACATTGAGCAACTCGGTTCTTATTGCGCCGGCGGCGACGTACGCTTGGCCATCTTTTTCAGTCGTAGGAGAAAGGAATGAAAAGAACTGAGATTGCCCTTACATTTGGCCTCGGTATAAATTGGTAGCTCCTCACCAGTAAACATGGCTGGCCAATCACGCGCCGCGATTCCCTCGCCACCAACCAAAAGCATCCAATTCAAAACCTCTCACAATTAATATTTGAGGATCGTGGCCCGGATGCGCATGTTTTTCAGAGGTCCAGCGCTCCACGCGCAGCACGCACCACGGCAATGCCCGGTGCGGCGACGTGATGGCGCGTACGCAACAGCTTGGGCAGGTCCGCGTCGGTGTTGGTGCTAACGAGGTTGAGATCACTTTGTGTGTAGCGACAGGAGCGATGGCGCATGTAAAATTGCGTGTCGTTATCGATGCCAGCACCTGCATGCAAGGTCAAGACAAGAGCATGGCCGCTATCTGCGCAAAACTTGCGCGCGTAGGGCAGTCGTGACCGTACACAGTGCATCTCGAGAGAGCATACCGCGCGAAATGACGGCCATGTCTCGCTATGTTGATGAGCGCGATCCGGTGCGGTCTAAAATGGTGTTGGGTGTTTCTAGCCTCAACGATTTCCCTGGCTGCATTTCAAAAGGGCATTTTGTTGGGTGCACTTTTTGGCGACCATGGCAACGACACCCGCGCTGGCTGCCCATGCGCCAGAGGAGACGCTTACGTAGGCGCATGGTGCGAGGCGCGGCTCATGGACGTTGCGATCTCCTTGTAGTCGCCACGCCTTGGGCGTCTCGCGCCGAGAGTCGGTGGACTTTGCGCGCTCGATCGAAACCAATCTCGCGGACCACGTGAGCCGCCGCCTGAGCAAACTCAGCGTGTCGACCGAGGCGAGTACGACACATCGCCCGTCCGACTTTGAGCTGCTGTGCGTCATTGGCCAAGGCGCGTTTGGCAAGGTCTTCTATCTTACATGCCATGTCGTCGTGACAGCCGACACTTGACTAGGTCATTCAAGTGCGGTATACACCGACGGGCGAGATCTACGCCATGAAGGTCCTTTGCACTGCACAACAGTGTCCTTCTTCTGAATCCAACGTTGTAGATTGTGAGCAAAGAGTATTTGGTCAAGAAGAACTCGATCTCCAACATGCAGACCGAGCGCGACATTATGACCAAAGTCAACCACCCGTTTCTGATTTCGCTCCAATTTGCATTTCAAACCGCGGACAATGTGTTCCTTGTCATGCAATATGTGCCCGGCGGCGAGCTCTTTCACACATTGAGCAAGCAAGGTCTCCTTCTCGAAGTACGACCGCTCATCGCGCTCCACTCCTCATACACCATCATGGACTGTATAGCGGACAGCCTGCTTTTACGCAGCTGAGATGGTCCTCGCTCTCGAGTACCTCCATGGCATGGGCATCATCCATCGGCAAGTTCACGACTATACCCTTCTTGTCTATGAACCAAGCACGTCACGTAGAGATCTAAAGCCCGAAAACATCCTCGTCGATGCCGACGGCCACGTGTGCCTCACCGACTTTGGCTTGTCCAAGGAACTCCCCGAGGTACCGCCATGTTGCGATGCCAACGCCACTCGAAAAGACAATGTCTAGGCCAACGAAGCCAACACCGTGTGTGGCACCAACGGTTCTCGGACGCCTCGGACCCTAGCCCTGACACGCTTCTCTAGAGTACATGGCGCCCGAAATGATCCGAGGCAACGCGTACAACCACGCGGTCGACTGGTGGGCCCTCGGTGCGCTCATCTACGAAATGGTGACGGGGTACCCGCCTTTTCGCCACAACAACCGCAAGAAGCTGCTCGAGAAAATTCTGCAGGAAAAGGTGCGCGACGCCAGTGGTCGGCTGTATATCGAATGAGCCCGTGTAGCTCAAGCTACCCAAGTGGCTGAGCCCCGAGACGCACTCGATTCTCAAGCAGCTACTCGAGCGCAACGTCGAGAAGCGTCTCGGCTCGGGCAAGTCGACCATGTTCCAAGTGCGCGGCGTCGCAGCCATCAAGAAACACCCGTTCTTCAAGGTACACAAATGCGTGTGTTGCGGGACGCTCGTATGCTGCGTGTAGGACATTGACTGGGGACTCCTCGAGCGCAAGCGCATGACGCCGCCCGTGGTGCCGTCCGTGACCAGCTCCCTTGACACGAGCTGCTTTGCCGACAGCTTTACCAAAATGAAGGCAACCATCGAATCGGGCGGCGCGCTCGCGCCCGAGTCGCCTCTCTTTCGTCGGTTCTCCTTTACGGCCGCCGACCGGCTTCCGCCCAACGACGACGATGGCGACGACCATGGCCTTGCGGCGTGACCCGCCACTTCATTTCCCGCGACTAACGCAGCTTGCCTTTGCACGTTCAGTGTTTGTGGGTTGCAGACGTCGCCAAAGCACCACGAAGCGATGTGTATCAATAATGCCTCTACGACAAACTCGCAGCGAGGAGCGACACGTGCGCCTTGACGACCTTGGACGTCTGTTCGATCGTGAGACGCGACTTGGCCGCACCGACCCAGTCGGCAACAACCTCGCGGGGGAGACCCGAGAGCGTGTCAAGCTCCTTCACGGTGGTTTCAATGTCGCCGGCGCGGAGCGCATAGTCGGCGCGCGAGAAAATGGCCTCGGCGTCGTCGCCCTTGATCGGGCCGCCCGGCGGGATCAAAAGCCAAAGCAGCGCACCCGCAAAGAGGTGGCCGAGCATACCGTGGCACTCGTCCGGCACGAGCGCGGCGCGGCGACCGGCGTTGCGCACATATGCAAAGCGGTCCTGGAGCTGCGCCACCGACGGCGCACCCTCGGCGAACGGGGCCATCGAGGCGACAGCGACCTCGAGGAGGTGGTCGCCCTTGCCCGCGGCCGCCAGCGCGCGAATCTACGCACGACACATGAGAGATATTGGGATCCACGCGGCGCGCACCTCGCTGTGGAGCGGCGCGGCGGCTTCGATGCGGTCTGTGAGCGCAAGCGCCGCGACCGACACCTTGTGCACTTGGTGGCTAAACGCTTCGTACGTCGACGTTTGGCCCAAGAGCTCGTTCACGGCGCGGAGCTGGATGCGGAACGACTCGAGTTCCTACAAAGACTCGTGAGACACGTCGTGGTGGACCGAAAGGGTACCTGGAGACGGCTCTCTTGCTCGGCCTGGAACTTGGCTTCGAGCTCGTCCGTCTTGGCCGTCACGAGCGCAATGACGTTGCGGTCGGCTTCTTCCTGGACGGCCGACAGCTTCTTGGCGTACTCGGCCTGGATGAGCGCTTGCTGCTGGTTGACGAGCACGCTGAGCTGCGACTCGTGGTTGGTGCGGAACGCATCGAGCTCGTCACGCGCCGTGCGCGTGAGAATCTGTAGCCATCGATATGAGCCGAATGCAACAAGACGATCGGAGTGTAGCACCTCTTCCTGGAGGCGCAGCTCGCGCGAGAGGAGCTCCTTGTGGAGCTTGTCCTGCTGCTGCAACAGTTCCAAGTGCTACGACACCATATATAAGAGGCCACAGAATAGGCGCGTTGAGGTACACACCTTGGCCTGGACATCCTCTTCCATGCGCTTGAGCGACTCCATGAGGCGCATGGCTTCCCACTTGGTGCGGTGCTTCATCTCGGTGACGAGCTGCGCCACGCGCATGCGGAGCATGTCGGCGTCGAGGTCCTTGATGCCCGCGAGCATCGACTGGTCGAGCTCCTCGTTCATCGCGTCGGCTTCGGCGCGCGCCTTCTTCAGCACCGTGTTCTAGGGGCACGTCGCTGTGAGTGAGAGGCTAGATATGGGCAGCAACAGACCTTGGTGGCGGCGAGCGTCTCCTTGGCCTTCTCTTCGAACGTCAGGAGGTCGTTGTTGAGCGCGTCGATGACGGCCTTCTCCTTCGCAGACGCTTCGTCGAGCTTCTTCTTGAGCGCCGTCGGAAGCGCGGGCACGACCTCGGCCACGGCAGCCTTGGCCGCCGCCACTTGCGCAACGACGGCGGCTTCGGCCTCGACGACCGCCTTCTCGACCTTGGCTTCGGCAGCCTCAACCTTGGCCTCGATCTTGGCTTCGGGCTTGGCTTCGGTCTTGGCGACGACCGCCTTCTTGGCCGCGACGGCGTCCTTGACAGTCGCCTTCTTGGCAATCGTGACCGCCTCCTTCTTTTCGATCGGCGCCGACTCCTTCTTCTCGACCGTCTTCTTCTCCGCCACCTTGGGCTTCTCGGCCTCCTTCTTGACCGGCTGCTTCTCGGCCGGCTTGGGCTTGGCGACGACGATCGTCTCGGGCAGCGCCTGCGTCGGCGGGACCGTCGTGAGCACAAACTCGCGGAACTTGGCCCACGCAACATTGTCCTTGACCGCGTCTGGGTTGAAGGTCGGGTTCTGCTTGATGTACGCGCCCCACCCAATCGTCGTCGTCACGGTCGCGAAGAGGACGCCATAGACCGCGTTGCCGCTGCCGGGCGCGGGCTGCGGGACGGCCTTGGGCATCGGCGCGGCCGGCTTCGGCGGCGTCGGCGGCGTGGCCTTGGGCGCGGCCGTGCTGGCGGCGCGAGTCAGGCGCGCGCTCTTCGAGCTCAGTTGACGCCACATATCGATCGCAAAGTGTGGCGAAGGTTTAGTAGACGTGCGGCGCGCCAAGTTTCATTGGCCAAAATCCTGCAATTTCCAATCGACCGGATGCTGGTGGCAGCGTATCCGGACTAGACCACGACCACGATGCTCGACGATGGACGATGACGATGCGCCTCCAACGCTGACCACGCAGAGCCCACGCGCCGCCTATGTGGCACGCGACTAGCATCTCATGCGGAACGAACGCCATAGCGAGCCGCTGCTTTGCGCAGTATGGAGCTACACATCGCCGAGGTATGCTGATGGGGACAGCTCACGACGCCGGGTCGCATGGATGGCCGACGGCCACCGTTGCATAAACGCGGCCGCTCGGTGGTGCAGTCGCCATGCACGTGCATACGAGCAGGCGTAGGTCAAGGGATGTTGTTGCGACCATGAACGACCGTACTTGGCATCATCGCTGGGCACAACAGGCGAGCGCAAGTCTGACAAGCACCGACGAGACGGTGATGATGCCAACGCCAATGGGCTGGATAGAGAAGGAAGGGACAACATCTACGGGCTCGAACCCCGCACCTCCTGCGTGTGAAGCAGGAATCCACCGAGTGGACAAAAGGTGGCCGACGGACAATGCACCGCCAATTCGAGTATGGTGAACACCGCCGGATCAGCGCACCCTCAGTGTTGATAGCAGGCGTAGAGCATGGTTGTCCCGAGGCGCTTACACCCTACACGACGCGACCTGCGCATTGGCAGGGTCGCACAGGATCCCTTGCCATGAAGGAGCATCGAACGACTGAGCTTGTCCACCATGTCTGCCAACCACAGAGTCGAGTGCGCTGGGCTATGCGCTCGGCAAACACGCGTACCGGTAGTGCGGCACGACGCTGTTGCGATAGCTCCACGCGACCACAGACTGCCCTCCACGCGACACGAAAGCTTTCACCATCAGCCATCCTGCATGGCTACAGCGTGCATCCTCTTCCTCTTTCGGAGCACAAGGGCTCTGGTGCGCTGCCACAGGCGCCATGGCCGTGCCAATGCTCGACCTGGCATGGACCAGGAGCACCGTTCCCGCCTAGGGGTCGCCTGGCACCAAGCGCGGACGTACGACGCTGGTATGTCTCGCGGCTACAGGCATGCGTACGCGGGCGAAGGCCCTTGGCCATGGCTGGGCGGCAGCGTCGTGCGCTCCCTGTCCGTGCTCGCCTGTCTACTGCGAAATGATGACGCAATCATGCGGCGTTGCATACTGTTTCGCATGAATTTTATTTCGCATACAAACCTCAAGTACAACCCAATGCTTTTTATAGTATGGGCGTCGCTGCCGGACCTCTTTCGCCGGTGGCAGAGCCCATTTTCCATCGTCGGCAGCAGCACAATGATCTCGTTCGTCGCCCGGCAGTACAACTGGTACAAGCTCGAGTTTGGCCTGACGCTCCTCTCGCAGTGGGAAGTCCTCGTCTTCAGTACGTCCGTCTCCAACCTCTCTTCTTGACGACTAACGACGCTTGTACTAGACTCGGTGGTCCTTCTCGTGCTCAGCGCGCTTGTCTACTACAGCGCGCAGGCCGTCGGCGCCATTCTGTAATCCCTCATTTAATACGACACACAGTGCTATGCATAAACGGTGGACAGGTCGCAGAGATCGCGGCCAAGGACAATGGCAATCTTCGCACGCGTTATCGCCCAACGTAGCCGACGCTCGACACGACGACAACGTCGCCATCCTTGTCACCCAACGAGCGCGTTTCGACCTGTTGCATTGCATGGGCTTTCGCCCGAGGCGCACACCGAACGTGTACCAAGCGTACGTGGCACGCTGCTGGGCAGGCCAGACCTAAGCACAGACTAGTACATGTACGCGAGGACGGGCAGCTCGCATCCCAAACATCCTGCGGCCACGACTTGCTGGTCGCCGGCAGCGACGACGATCAAGCGCAACAACGGAGATGGGAAGATCGTTCGCGTCATAACCGCTGCCAGATTTAGCCTCGACCTCATTTCGTACACTATCCTCCGGGCGACATGAGCGATGAGATGATGGACTGCGATGACTTTGAGAGTAGGCCACCATTCTGTCTGCGTCATGACCACTATATATGATATAGAGACGGTCAAGGTCATCGTGCTCGGCAACGGCAATGTGGGCAAGACAAGCTTGACGACGCAGTACGCCAAAGGTCGCTTCACGAGCTCGTACAAGAAGACGATTGGCGTCGACTTTATGGAGCGCACGGTCAACGTCGACGGCGACGACGTCCAGCTCATGATCTGGGACACGGCCGGCCAAGAAGAGTTTGACGCGCTCACGTCGCGCTACTACAAGGGCGCGGGCGCCGCCGTGTACGTCTTCTCGACGACCGACCGCGCGTCGTTTGAAGCACTGCCGTCCTGGCAGCAAAAGGTGTTTGACGAGTGCGGCCGGTCGCTCACCCAAGTGCTTGTCCAAAACAAAATCGACCTTATCGACGACGCCGCCATGACCACGTTTGACTTCGTCGCAACCTTCCGCTCCGCTCATGCATATCGCGTAGAGACGAAGTCGATGCCATGAAGGACCGACTCCGCGTTCGCCTCTTCAAGACGTGCGTCCAAGCAAATCTCAATGTCGAAACCATCTTTGAACACATTGTGCGGCGGTACCTCCGGAAAGGCCAGGACCATGTCGCGCCTGTCGCTGACATTGCGACGCTCACGTCCGAGGTCCAGCAGTCGTCCAAGAAGAGCATCGCGCTCCAAGAGGCCAAGACAAAGGAGACCAATAACGCCAAAGCCCGACACCAAATGAAGCCGACGACGACGATGAAGAAGAAATCGAGCGAGAAGCTGCGCATGGAAGAGGCCGAGTTTGACGACATTACGACAGCCGACCGCGCCGCGTCCGAGGATAATGACGACGAGACGCCACATGCACCGGTGAAGGCGGTCGTGAGCGACACGAACGACCCGCCACGACCACTCGCGCCGTCCAAGCAGCGAACCAACGGTAAGAAGACGCGTGCCGGCTGCGTCGTGTCGTGATACACAATGTACTAACCGTAACAAGCATGAAGTACCCAACTTTTATCGACAATTGCGTCTGCCACAGCGTGTCGTTCGTCTTCCAGTGAGTCGATGATTGGTACAGCAGCGACCGAGTAGTAGAACAATGCGTTGGGGCAAGACCTTATCCCAAATGTGATGATGAGCGAATAGTGGCTGATGTGAAAACTAGGAGCAGTACGCCCTCTAAATTTAGTCGAAATATGAGCGACGATCCGGACGACTTCCGCGCGAGCAACTCGACGGTGCTCATCCCGCTTGCGTACATTGAGATCAGCGAAGATGTCGACGCGTATGTGGCACTGCAGCGCATGCGCGACGCCAAAGCGATGGCGCAAGAGGCGCGAAGCATGGCGTGGGAAGACTTTTTTGCCAAGCGCTGGAACGGCGACGAGCGTGCTGCGTCCAAGAAGGCGGCGGCGAACCTCGCGCGCCAGATTGAAGCGCTCTCCAAGGTACTGTAGTCCTCTGTTTTCCTATCGTCGTTTCTACCTTGCTCTCTACATATTCGTATTAGCACCAAGCCGCGTCCAGCAATTTCGAGCTATGGAACATGGCGCTCGACTCCAAGTACTATGAGTATATTCGGTACGCGCTCCGGGACGGCGCCGAGATTCCACGAAGCATGCTCTTGAGCAACATCAGCAACGACGGCGTGACACCGCTCGTCAAGGCGTGCATGCTGACCGACTTGACGCTGCTGCGCCTCTTGCTCGAGGCGGGCGCGGACCCATCGGCCAAATACCCAAGTAGCACCAACCCGTACATGCAGGTATATCAACTTCCATTCGTCACAGCACGCACAATATGACAATCTTATCCAGTCGATGTACCGTGCGGCCCTCAAAAATGTCCAAATCTTTGACCTCTTGGTGGCCCACGGCGCGTCGTCGCTCGACACCGAGCTGCAGTACGTCAACGACGACGGCAAGTCGCTCTTGCATTTGGCGGCGGAAGGCGGTCACGTTGACGTATTGCGTCGGCTTCTCGAACACGATATGACGCGCCACTTTGCACATACACTGACGTCTCTCGGGTACCCACTGTCGATGTTTCCAAGCGTTTGATGTCGTATTTGCGTCGTATTTGTATCGTATTTGCGTCGTATTTGTATCGTATTTGTGTCTTATTGGACGCCTTTTTCATGACTCATGCGCTGTTTGGGGTTAGGCAAACGCCGCTGCACTTGGCGGTTCTTGGAAGCTACACGCGCTGTGTACGCGTCTTGCTCAAAGCGATGACACCCGAGAGCATCACGGTGTTCGATTTGAATGGCCACAACGCTTTGCACCTCGCCCTCAAGCACGAGAGCACGTTTTTCCACCTCGAGTCGCTCATTGACGCCTTTATCACTGCGTACGTCGTCGTCACAAGAGGGACATAGAATTGAGACCGTGTAGCGGACCGCCGGGCTTGTTCGAGTCGATGGACGCGAATGGCTGCACCGTCCTGCACCTCGCAATGGGCCAAAATCTCGAAAAGATTGCGCTGCAGCTCATGCGATACGGCAAGACGCCGTTGAATGTATGCAACAAAAGCGGCTTGACCGTGCTGCACATTGCGGTTGGGCTTCGGAACCACCGCCTCATCCAAGCGCTCATCGACTGCAACGTCATGGTCGATGTGGTCGACGATTTGGGGCAAACGCCATTGCTCATGGCTTCGCTCCTCGCCGACACGGTACGCGGCATCTTCATCTCGAACGCCCTTAACAAGAGCGTAGGAAACGATTAAACTGCTTTTGGCGGCCGGTGCCGACCCTGCGTGTCAGAACCGTGAGGGCCACACGTCGTTGCACTACCTCGCGACGTACTGCCGCGACGATGTGCCCATGCGTCTCTTGATCAAGAAGGGCATTGGCGTGAACGCGCGGTCGGGCAAAGGCAACATACCATTGCACTTGGCCGCCATGAAAGGCAACGAGGTCTTTTATTTTTATTTTTATTTAGGATGTGCATTTTCGCATTTTTCGGGGGTTTATAGACCAATGGGAGATTGACGGTTTGCGCTAGATTGCAGCGCGCGTCTTGCTCGAGTACGGCGCCGACCTCTCGCTTCTGAACGAAGACAAGCGCAACGCGGTGTTTCTTGCTCGGCAATGGGGGTATCACCTTTTGTTCAAAAACGAGATGACTATAGTGCCGTGGTGTAGACACACGGCGCTCGAAGCCTACTTCAACGACTTGCTCAAGGAAGACGAACCCATGCCGACGCCGCCCATTTCGATCGAGACGGCGTCAGCAATTGCCTCCAAGCTCCTTCGCCGTTCCAAGGAAGCCAAGACGCAGGTGCACATCAAGCACATGGCCAAGTCACCAAAGCGATCGCCGACGGGCAAGGCCCACCACGGGCGGCTGCCGTTGCCACCGCTCTCACTTGACGAGCCGTCGTCGAGCCGCTCGAGTGCCCTTGCCGAGCCCGCGACCGAACCGACGGACGATCTCGTGCTGGAAACCATGATCGAGACGGACTGGGAGCACATGTCGATAAGCGGGGACTCGACCTTGTCCGAGCCAATCGAGCCACCGGCGCCGTACAAGGTGTGCCTCACACCCTTTGTAAAGCGGCAACTCGACGCCGCAAGCGACATTCGGCCACTACGGAGCGACGTGCAAGAGCTACTGCGGCACAACCAGCCACTTGCGCCGTTGCGCGAACACATTCGCACGAAAAGCACGCTGCAAGCCCCCGGCGGCGTGCACATTCCGTGGCACTTGACCGTGCCCACGGGCGGCGTCTCGCTCGAGCGCAAGTTCAAACCATCGACAAAGCACCAAGTGCACCCGCACTACAAGGTGCCAC
The DNA here is from genome assembly GCF_000281045.1 of Saprolegnia diclina VS20. NCBI lineage: Eukaryota > Oomycota > Saprolegniomycetes > Saprolegniales > Saprolegniaceae > Saprolegnia > Saprolegnia diclina. The sequence continues at coordinate 11,554 of NW_008246182.1, forward strand.
GGAGCATTCACGACGTGCGAGCCGAGATTGCCAACGCGCGAACTTTCTTTTGGCAAGAGAGCGCGGTGAAGCGGCGGTCCCGGCATGATTTACATCCGCTTTCGCGATGACGTATTTGAATCGGAGAACCTCAAGCGTCCTGCGCTATCCTGTTGCATTGTTTTAGTTGAAAGGTTATGTCTCGTTTGGTGACTGCCACCTGAATGGTGTCGTTTGTCAAAAGTGGCATTGGCCGTGGGTTGAAAAGGAAAATAATGTTGATATCTAAAAACGCGGCGCCCAATTAGTGTGCACCGAGCTATGGACAATATTGACGAGCTTAGTAGAGTAATGCATTGTCAGGTAAGCTTGTCTACAAAGCGCAGCAAAAGCTGCGTCATTACTTTTTGCTGCTCGAGGATGAGCTCCTGGAAGGTGCGCTGCTGCTCAACAAGTTCTTGGAAGCTGCGATGCTGCTCCAACATGGTTTGCTGAAAGTCAAGCTGGCGCTGCTCCAACGCCAGGCGTCGTTTTTTGGTTGCTGTTGCTTCGTCTTGCTCCATCGCGTGCAGGCGGAGGATCTCTTGTAGGTAGCTGTTGGCGTCGACCTTGCGGTTGGGCGGACAACTACGTTCGTGGACCTCTTCGCCTTCTTCGTTCGAGCCGGCCGACGCAAGGGCAGCGTCGCGAGACAAAATTCGGTCGACCTCGTTGCGCTGGGTCGCGATCTCGACATGGCGCGTCTTCCGCTTGCCCGTTGCGCCCTCTCGAACAAGTTCGTGGTACTCCATCAAAAGTGTGGTCTTCTCGTCCACCGGGTCCTTGTCACCTAAACATAGTATGACCAATGGACGAAAATATAGCTAGAAAAGGGCTACCAACTGCTATCGGCGAGGACCGGTCTAGAAACGTCTTGTATATGGTCTTGAGGCGTTGGATGAGGCTATGCTGGGAGACGTCGATTCCTTCGTCGTAAAGGCACTGGTGAATAGAGCGCCACTGGGCGGCAGGCTTGGCTCCGGCAACGAAGAGACCTTGGTCGCCGAGGACTTGTTGAAGGAGGCGGATATCGTCCGCTTCCCTGTAGACATACCGCGTCTTTCGCTCCTTCTTGACGTCGTCCGCCGAGACGACACGCGATTCGATTTCGCTGCTCTCCTCCGCGGTCGACGTCTCGGGGTGCGCTGGCATGTTGTACGATCGACTTGAAGAATGTCCGACGACAATGATACTAGTTAGCGCCATGACGACCAACGATTTTTTCCCGCGGAACTGCATATGCTGTTAGGGATATTCCTTGCCAGGATATCGATTGTCTGCAGTTTCTTCACGGCATTTCGGCTCATTTTTGACGGATCGGCCACTCGATTTTATGGGAGAGGATGCTTTCTTACAGGTTCCTGCGAGAGTCGATCGCGATAGTATAATTTGTCGTATAATTTCGAATTTCGCAACCCGTCGACGGAAGTGGATTATACTTTGGATGTCACGAGTGATATCTGATAGCGCGCCATGCGGCGTTATGATGAGTCGTCGGTTTTCCCTCCTGTTTACCCCTCGACTTGACTAACCAAGTCTCTATAAACTGCAGCAAAGGATAACAAAAAGAATGGCAAAATGGATATTAGGTGGTAAAACGAACAAAACGACAATTTGATTCCCGCAAATGTAAATATCATCTATTGCACACATCTTGCACTTGTAAGAGCCTCCGTGGTGTGGGTGCAACGGGGCAGCCAGCGTATTTTAGACCCGAGAAACGATATCAAATAAGTAGCTAGTAGGATGGGCCGATCCTCTTTCATCTCCCCTAGGCCACTTGGCACCGGTTCCGTACTTGTCGGATGGTCAACGACCTTTCGTAATGCTGTAGTATTCTTAGTGATCTACTCGGCGCTTTTCGGTGGCGTCGCAAACAGCTGCAAAGTGCCGTGTTGGGCAGTCGTCGCGACGCCATCGAGCTTGGTCTGCATCGTCTTGTCCCAGAGGAGTGACGAACGCGGGTCACCGCGCGACGTGCGAATGGAGTGGAGCTCCTTGAGCTCGGTCGTGGGCGGCGTCGTGAGCACGAGCAGCATCGACGCCGGTGGCATGTCTGCGCGAACGGACGCGACAAGAGCGGATACGGCGGCCGCATCGAATTCGGTCGGCAGCGCAGCGCGGGCCCATGTAAAGTGCGGCGCACAGCCCGTCGTAAGCTGCTGCTTGACGATATGGACAACCTTGTCGAGCGTCGGGCACGGAATGGCGCCGGCTGTGCTTCCGGCGAGGGACCGGCACGCGCTCGCCGAGTCGACAATCAACGCCGACTTTTTGCGTTTCGCGAGCTCGCTCACGAGCTTTCGCGACGCGTGCTGCTTGGCGTGTGTGCCTGGAAAGCCCGGGCCTTTTTCGATTTTGAGCTATTGAGATTCAGTTTTGAGATTTGATTTGCCAGCAGAAGGGTGCGCACCTGCGCCAGCTTCATCGTGCACGTCGCGTCCTCGATACTGCAGTGTCCCGATGCATCGTTTTGAATTTGGAGTTTGAGGTACGTGGCCGTCAAGAAGCGCAGCGCCGACCTAATCAACGTTGAGAAAACCCTCGAAAATAATAAAAAATACAGCGGACCGGAACGGCGGGCCCTTGGGGTGCGGGTACAAGAGCGACGTGTCCAAGACGCGGCGGTGGAGCAAGCGCAGCGCCAAGAGGTCGTTCTCGATCGAATGGCCGACGAGAATCGTGTCGGCGTCCACGAGGGCGAGGACCTTGGCCTGAATCTATGTCTCGCCAATAAGAAGTCGTTTGCGGATAAGAAGTACGCTACATCGGCAAGGGTGTTGGTGCAGCCTTCCAACGTTTCCTTTGTGATGCCCGAATACTGCGTGCAATAATCGACAATCCGACATTCGGGCAAAACAAACGCGTCCAAGAGCACCTAATTCCCAAAAAGTCAGTTTGCTGTACGACAAAACAACATATATACCTTGTACTCTTCGTCAACAATCGAGATGCGCGTGAGCTCGACACCGCGCGTTGTCTTGCACATTTCGCAGTCGAGCGCCAGCATCCGCTGCGATGAGGACGGCGAGGTCGCTGGCGCCGTCGCGACAAACGCGGTCCCGTCGTCCGCGACCTTGGTGTCGAACGGTAGCGCCCGAAAGTACTCAGCGATTTCATCGTCTGACGCCACGTAGAACGCTGGGCCCATTTCTTCTTCGGCCTTCTTGAGCTTCTTGATCTTCTTCTTGACCAGCTTTTTTTGCATCTTCTTCGCCGCTTCCTGGTCGAGCTTGGTCGTCGGCGTGTACAGCAGCGTGGCGTCGACCTTGGGGATTGCGTCGCCGTCGGCGAGGCGCACACCAAACTGAAGGCTATCGGCCGGCGCCGCGGCTACGATGGAAGGTGCGGCGTCGGTGAGCACAAGCATGACGAGGTATTGCATGGCATCGATGTTGCTGTCGAGGAAGAGGTCGAGGACCATGTCCCGGACGAGAGCGAGCGAGGGCTTGTCGGCGCTAGCGCCATCGGCGACCAAGACCTCGAACGGCTCGAGGAGACTCGGGCTCGTAGTCGTTGCCTTGCGCTTCCCCATGGTGCTGAAAATGCGAATTTGATTTTGATTGGTGCATCCTGCCGCGCATCCTCACTTCTGATTGGTGCATCGTCGTGGGCACGCACGCCAATCAACTGGTGTGATGTTGGACACTATTGTCGGAGATGCACCGACAATATGAATACTACGTAGAGTATCACGACAACGGTAACATAGAATACTACAAAGTCCACGAATTGGGTGATGAATGAGAACAGCCCTGTCAACTTTATCTCAAAAATAAGAGAATTCGGGCCGTCGTGCTCCAACGCATCGCCCAAGACAACTTGCCAGCTACGATAGGCAATGTGTCGGCTACGACCGAGAGCTGCGGCAAAAACGACTGGGTTGCTACTTGATTTCTACAGTGGACAAGCTATCGTGGCGGCTCTTTGAGCTTGGAGCTAAAGCCTTGGGGCGGCCGCAAGCGCGGTGGGCTCTTGCCACTGTTGCTTGTCGCTTTGGCTTTTTTGTAGTAGAGTCCTTGGACGGGCTTGACACCGCGCAATTGCGGGAGTCGGGTCTTGGTCGGGCTTGGTTGTACAAGTTTTGGCGACGGCGCCATGGCGACTCGCTGCGTCGGCGACGGTGCGACCGGCTTGTGCACCTGCCGAGGCGACGGTGGCGACGGCTTGACGACGGCGGTTCTTGTGTGGTGTTGGGGCGACCGAAGCGGGGGCTTGACCATCGATTTTGTTGGTGATGGACCACGAGCTCTTGGCGGCGACAGAGCGCGAGGTTTTGGCGGCGACGGAAGAAAGGACTTGGGTGGGGATGGAAGTTCGGGCTTCAATGGCGACGGGTGCCGGTGCTGCTTGGTAGCAATGTGCTTTGGCGACGGAGGCAACGGCTTGAGCGCCGCGGGTGGGCCCGCGCTCAGCGGCATCGGGGAGACTTTGGTATCGATCACCTGTCGCTTTCGCAGCGGACTCGCGTCGAGCGTATATTGCAGGCGCTCGTTTTGGTCGTAGACCTTATGCAGCGCTGCATTGTGCTTTTCAATGACGTGTTGCAGCGTGTGCATGGATGCTGTGAGGTCAGAAAGGTGCGCATCGTGCTCGGCGAGTCGTCGTCCGAGCTAGACAGCAAATACGTGTGTCACCTCAGAAACCAAAGCCATGTACCTCGAGGTTGACTGAGTTGGCAATCAGCGTTGCGAGCTGCGAGATCTGCGCCACGTCCGTCGCGTAGAGTGGCACCAGCACTGGAAGCTCAGACGACGACGGATTCCGCGAGGCGTACAAGAGACTGTGCGTGCTGGCACTGGATACGAGACTCTCTTTTTGCGGCCGAATGACCCTTGCTTTGGCCGGCGCCTTGGCCTTTCGCCGGCTTCGGAGGTCGTTGGCAGTCGCTTTGGCTTCCTTACACGCCAAGTAGTCGCGTGTCGCGCGTTGAATACGGTTGGCGGCCGTCACGTGCACTTTGGAGTGGTACCGACGCGGCTTGGGGTTGAGTTTCTTGGCCTTGGCCTCTTGCCACTTGGCGTGCGACTGCTGCGCCCGGCGTTTGAAGACGCGGTGGCGGAGCGACCGCTGCAGGACGTGGGCGGCGGCCTGGCGCTGGGCTTCGCGCTGTCGCTTTTGGTCGTTGATAGAAGCCTGTTGTTGGCGTTGCAGCTCCGCTCGCTTGTGCGCCTTGTCGCGCACATGCGCTGCGTGGCGCTGTCGAAACGTGTGATGACGTAACGATCGCAGGATCGTGGATGCGGCGTGCGCTTCTTGCGTGCTCTGCAGCTCTGCGTGCATTTGGGCGTGCAGTGACGCTTCCACGGCTTTGGCGGCCTGTTCTTCGTCGAGCTGGCGCTGGAGCGCCTTGCGTCGGGTCTCGAGCTCCAACTCCATGTCTCGCTCGGCCTACGGTCCGTTGGTGGCCATTTAGAATAGAGGTTTGCCATGTCAACCTGCAGACGCGCTTGCTCGGCACGCTCGCTTGCCCGCTTGGCCTTTTCCAGAGCTCGCTTGAGCTGCTGCACCGACTGACGCTTGGCACCGATCCCACTTTCATCGTCCTCGTTTTCGTCGTTGTCGGTGTCACCGCTCTTCTCAACGCCGCTTGGAAGATCCATGGACCTGGGCGGCCAAGAGGGTACCTCGGCGTTCCCGTCCAGGATTGAAATGGTGCCGTCGCACACAGGGTTATCATACTCGGCGCTCGGCTCGACTGCGATCAGCGATGAAGCGTCGGGCATGGCCGCACTCTCGTCGGCTTCGGAAGCCAACGCGACGTCGAACGCACTAGTTTCCGCTGGTGGTAGCGCTGTGCGATCGCCTTCGATCGCTCCATCGACGGCTATTGCAGTGGCGTGGAAGAGACCTTCCGTGTCGTAATAGCCGCCGTCGACAATGTAGTTGCCGTACTCGTCATAGTACCCCGCGGCGGCGTCACTGACCGCGGCGTTGTCATTGGTTGTTGTCATTGCTGTTGTTGCAGCCGGCGTCGACGCTGGGAAAAACGTGCCTTGCGTGTCGTAGTACCCCGCTGCCGTGATGTAGAAGCCTCTGGCGTCGTAGTATCCATCCGACGCGGATGCCTCGCTGGCGACCGGTGGTGGCTCGTCGAGTGCAGGTTCGTCCATTGGCTTGGCGACCTCTTTTGGTCGCCGGTTGCGCATGTAATAGGGGTCTTCGTCCACTTCGTGCTCGGTCGCTGGCGGCGACGTCTCGTCGCGCCTGGCGTCGCTGCTGTTGTTGTTGCTTTTGGAACTGTTGCCGGTTTGGAGGGGGGCCACGTAGTTGGCTGGAAAGAGGCCTTCGACGCTGGGGCTCGCGGCCAAGTACCCCAGACACCACCCATCGTCCTGCTCTTTGGTCACAACGACAATATCGCCAGCGTGTAGTTCGAGCTCGTCCGCCTCTACGACAGTTTGTACATTGGCAAGTTGCGACAGGGTGGGCTTGTACCTTGGGGAGTGTAGTCGTGCAGGGCGCGGACACGATCTAGCACGTCGGTCTGGTTGCTCCGGAATGGCGGCAGATGCGAGTTGAGCTTGGCGTGCTCGACCTTGTGCTCGATCTTGCGCACGTAGTTGGACGGGAAGAGACCGACGTCGTCCGGCGCGCCATCGACGTAGCCCTGGCACCAGCCGTCGTCGAGGTACGCGAGCACTTGAAGCGTGTCGCCAGCGCGCAGCTCCAGCTCGTCGGGCTCTGCGCCAACTGTATGATGCACTCAGAACGTAGATGTGCGTACCTGTAGGGACATAGTCGTACAGGACGCTGACGGGCGTCGACCCCGCCATAGCATCAACTGCAATCTGGGGGTTTCGCGCGTGTGTGAAACCAAGGTGCATTTCACGTGTGTGAAATGGTGAAAAATAAAAAAGTAGCCAGCGCCGCCACCTGCACCAAAATTGACCTTGTGAGAAATGTCGGGGAAGGCTTGCTGACGTCAAGGATGCACAAACGAGTGGCGTGGCTGCGATGCTGTCTACATTGAGTCTACAGAGTCAAGGCGACATGGTTGAAACAACAAAGCTACAGCGACGTAGTGCCTTGATCCCCGAGGTGAATGGACTGTACGAGGAGGAAGTAGCTTGCAGCTCCTTGCCGAGAGTACGACGCTGAGTGGACATTCTTCTCCTGAGACGAAGCGATCATCTGCAGCCATGCCACATCACATCGTGACCTTGTATGGAGATGATTGGGAGGATGTGGCATCAAATAGTGTATGTAGAACAGAATCGCCGGCAGTGTTCAGTGCTGTTGCATTTGCACGCTGCCCACAACCCGTTTTTGAAGGATTATTGTGTGGCGGGGCATGCTTGCGTGGCGTATAATGCCTGTGTCCATGTTGCAGCAATGGCTTGCGACAGAGGTCGCGTTTAACACTATTTGACGCAATAGATCGTTGGTGGTCGCTCTGTATTTCTCACAGGTTCGAAACGGTGTGAAATAATAATAATCCGTCGGCATACAAATACCAAGCAACATTTATAAAAACACACGGCGCGTTACACCAGGATCGGGAAAAATACGTTGAACCCGCATTCTTGGGCTGGACTGCTCGCCGCCGCTGCTGCCAGCTCGTCGCCGTCGCCGCCGCCACCTCGCCGCCATGGGATGCCACAGCTCCAAGCCCGACCACGTGGGCACGCCGGGCCTGCGCAACATGCGGGCGCCCATGGCTGACGACCACCTGCCCGACGACCTCGCATCCGAGCTTGTCCAGCACACTGTCGTGTCCGACATCAACGACATCTTTGAGTTCCACGAGGAGCTCGGGAAGGGCTCCTTTGGCCGCGTCGTCCGCGCCACAAATCGCAAGAGCGGCAAGGTCTGGGCGGTCAAGATCGTCGACCTCGGCAACGCGCTCGACAAGGTGCGCACTGCCAAGTATGCGCTACAGGTCAAACGATGCGTGTAGAGCTCGCTCCTCAACGAAATTAGCATCGTCAAGCGGCTCCAGCACCCGAACATCGTGCGCATGATTGCCTCGTACGAAGATGCCAAGCACATGTACATGGTCATGCAGCTGCTTCCTGGCCACGAGCTCTTTGACCACTTGTACAAGTCGGACAAGACATTCTCCGAGGCCGACGTGCGCAAGCTCATTCTGTGCTTGCTCCGCGCGGTGGCCTACTTGCATTCGAACCAGATCACGGTACGAATGCAGGCCGCAAGTGCTCTCACACATCGCGTCGTAGCACCGCGACCTCAAGCTGGAGAATTTGCTCTTGGAAAACGAGCTCCAGATGACGTCGCTCAAGCTCTGTGACTTTGGTTTGAGCAAATTTATGAAAAAGGGTGAGCGAATGCAAAAATCACTGGGCACGATCGGTACAACCTTGGTCCGTCCCGAGTTTGAACTCACAATCAATAGACTATGTCGCACCCGAAGTGCTCGACGGCGACTACAACGAAAAGTGTGATCTCTGGAGCATCGGCGTGCTCTGCTACGAGCTCCTTACGCACAAGTCGCCGTTCCACGGCGAGACGACAGACGAGACGATGGGCAAGATCTTTGATGGCATCCAGCCGAGCTTTTTCCAAGGCGACATCTGGAAAGACATTTCGCCCGACTGCATCAACTTTATCAAATCGCTCATGCAAGACGACCCGGACGGTACCTATGCGCCTCTTTCGCAGCGGCCTAAGTGACACCGAACTTAGAGCGGCTCTCGGCCGAGCAAGCGCTCAACCACCGCTGGATGCGCACATCGGCGTCCGGCGTCATTGACGAGAACAAGCGACAGCTCTTTATGAAGATGGTCAACTTTGGCAAAGGTCAAAACAAACTAAAAAAGACGGCGATGCTCTCGATGGCCATGGGCGTCGGCGAGGCGCACTGCAAGCCGGAAATCGTCGCCGAGGTCTTTCACAGCATGGACCTCGACAAGAACGGGACGTTGAATGCAACCGAGTTTTGCAAGGCGCTCGAAGACTATGGCATTGGCCACGACGAAGCCATGGACGCATTTGCCCGCATGGACCAGGTATTTTACCTGTATTTTTTTGCCATTTTTGTTTCATACGGAGCGTGTACTATTGTGATGTAGAGCAAGCACGGCAAGATCAACTACATTGAGTTTGTCGCTGCGGTCCTCGACGAGTTTGGCGACGAGACAATGAAGGAAGCTTTCTCGATGCTGGATGCAGAAAAGACGGGGCGCATCTCGGTCGTCGGCCTCCAAAGCGTCTTCAAGAACATTCAAGCGTGCGACCTCCAGGAAATGGTTCAGAGCGCCGATATCAAGGGCGACGGCACGGTCGACTTCGAGGAGTTCAAGATGATGTTCCAGTCGACGCCCCGCCAGGCGGGACCGAGCATTGCGGCCGTCGTCATTGCCGAGCGAACGGCGTCCCGACGAGGCGAGCAGCTGTTTCCGCTCGTCCCGCACGAAGATGTCTCGCCCACCGAAGTGAAAGACGTTAAAGTGTGTCTATAACTCATATTTGCATCATGTTTTGGTACACTATCGTCGGAAGCGTAGTGCGTGAATGTGTTTTTCACAGGTGTGTAAAATTGTGTGCCATATATCATTGCATTATAGTATGGTCGGCATTTTCACGTGTAACAATACACGCGTGGAAAAGTGGGGAACGCGTGGGAAACACAAGTATACAAACACCAAGCTCATACGTGGCAACCACATAAATGGATACAAACCCGAGCCCTACAGAAGCGGGCGTTGTGAAATAGCCCAGTGGTTACTATAAAGCTTCATGTAACCCGTAAGCCTCCTTTTTCCACGCAGAAAAACTAAGGACAAATCGCATGAACACACTGCTGACAAATAATATACCAGCATCAGAAATGACGCTAAGCATACTGTCTCAACATATTTAAAAAAAAAAGTTCTTACTCCAAAAGCATGAAGCATGATAAATATGACACATCGCATGTACAGGCTGCGGATATATACTAGCATAAAAATGACGATATAAAAGGTGGCGTAAATATATATAAAGGTACCTTTCCTCTCTCGATAGTTTATCGTCGTTAGATGCAAGAAGCGTTGCAGCTGGAAACGAGTTGAATGACAAACATAGGGCTTACCCACCCACCAAGTACAAACCATACTAGCAACAGCCAGGTACAGTGTTAAGCATCAGCAAAAAGGTGGTGATAGTATCAAAGAAGTTATCGAGTCCAATGAAAAGAGTTGTATCACACGTAGCTACGAGCTTGCTTTGGGTGGTTTGGGGGGCGAGACGACGAGCGCGTACTCGTTGGTCCACGCTCGCGTGCGCACGACGTGCGTCGGGTGCATCGACGTTTTCCACGGGCCTTTGAAGGACGCGGCATAGAGCCAGCCGTCAGTGTCGCCTTGGCGCACGTCAAACTGCCACGACCCTCTGGCCTGGAACGCGCTTGGAATCGGCGGAATTGCGTCCTTGAAGAGCAGTGCGCTGTGCTCGGGGCCGGTCCACGGCAAGCGGTCGCCGAGTTTATGGGCCAAATAGTCCTTGGACCACTTGTTGCTAAGTGGTAGCCAGCGCTCGTTTTCCCACACCACAACCGGGAACGACGCGAGCCAGCCTTCAAAGCACAAACTCAAGTGAATTTGCGCGCTCTAAAATCACAACATGTTGAGACATCAAAAGGCCCGACTTCACCGTACGCTATGTGTGTCTTTGGGCGTCTGGAGCGGGTACGCTTGGACCTTGGCGTCTTGGATCTGCGTGGCGCCCGCCCAGTTGGTGAGCGGAAATCGCGCAACGCCGAGCGCGTCCTCCACACGCAGTGTGTCGAGGTCGTTGACGTACACAACGAGCTCGGGGTGCGTCGTGACGTCGTCGTCCGTCACGAGAAATTCGCACATTTGGTCCCGCCACACGGGGTGCAGCGTCTTGCGCACGAGCGGACTCTGCCACTGGTGCTGCCCGAGCGTGATGAGCACGTACGGATCGCTGGTGTTGAGGTCGGGGTCGGCGGCGGGAAGATTCGTGACTTTTTCCAAAGCGATGCAGAGTCGGCGCGCGCCGGCGTGGCGAGGCACGCCCCCCGACACTCGGCGATGTGGACCAGCTACCATTTATGTCGTGTATATGTGCCCGAAGAAATACTGGCCGTCAACGCCGGCGGAGAAGCTGACGGTTGGGTGCGTTGGCCCAGGGGAATACATGTTCACAGCGCGTTGGTTGCCGTTGATGACGTCGTTGGACGAACCTCATGCACGATCATGCCAAAATAGCACACATAATGCATGACGATTATTTAATATATTTTAGCGCAGCTTATATATGATATAATACTAGTAGATAGATGGCTAGGATGCAATCGTCGATGACGCTTACGCGAGCTAGCGCCGTTTACACGTGACGGTGTGTAGAGTGGAGCATATGGTGGTATTAATACTGATTGGTTTCGAATTTGATCCAGACCCTAACCCTTGTATTTCGAACAAGAGCAATGCAAATGGACGATATTCGGTTAGTTAGCGTTCTTCGACGATCGATGGTTCACGATAATAGTAGGTCTTGTGCCACTCGCGACAGCGCACCACGCGGGACGTGCTCGTCTCGGGATGCCACGGCCCGTTGCCCGACGTGCCATAGCGCCACCCGTCGCCGTCGGCACCCGAAACCGAAAAGGCCCATGGACCATCCTCAGCGATCGGCTGCTCTTTTAATGCGTCTGGAAGTGCTTCCTGGAATGTGCCACCACGGCGTTGCTTGCTCTCGAACGGCGCGCGGTCGCCAAGCAGCGACGACAAGTGGTCGCTCGACCAGTTATCGCTTGACGGTGCCCAGCGCTGAAGTTCGAAAATTTGGTACGTTACGGACGCGTTGGGCCCGACTATGGAGAGTCCTAGCACCACCTAGCACCAGTATGTATGAGTGGGTACGAGTTTCGAATCGCCAGATATCAAAAATGCCGTCGCACCTCGTGTCGAGCGCTAGCCTCCTGCGGTGCACGACAGACAAACGACTGGCGCTGCGGTTGGGTCCCAGCGAGCAATTCCTTAAGATCGATGTCACACTGTCCCAAGACTTGATCGATACAGGTCGGACTTCGGCCATGCAGCGTTGCTTTGAGGCACAAGCCGCTTTCGTCGTTTGAAAGCGGCAGCTCAAAAACTTGGTGCCACGCCGGCGAGGCGACATCTTGAGCGGCAACGCTTCGACGCCGCTCCTCCCCGAGGGTGCAAACAAGGTACACCTCTCGCCATTTGGCCATGGATGAAGGCGCGAGCGTGGCTTTTTCTGCGACGACGCGCAGGACGCGGGTGTGGGCTAGGACGCAGCGGTGGGTGGTCGTTCCTGAGAGTTGACGTACCTTGTACCATGCTTATGATCAGCGTAAGATAAGTAAATATAAAAGAACCGAGGGACATAAGGCAATGGACAGGTTATCTTCGAATGTGCCGTTCAACGCGGGCCGTCCAACGCCAGCGTGTGTTGATTAGGGCTAGGGTAAACGCAAATATTTGCATGGGAAAGACTGTCGTTGATCGCGTTGGATTGGGCTCCGTGAAAGGTTGTCATCACGTACTCATGACAGCTTTTCTTCACTTAGCGTGTTGGGACCTCGTGGCAGTCTCCAATTGGGCCAAGCTCTGGTCGTCCTCTGATTGGACGCCAGACTGGCCAATAGGCGCTGCTCCAATGTATTGGCCCAGCAGTAGCTTGCAAAAGCACATCGTAAT
>NW_008246182.1:54543-55391 GCF_000281045.1 Saprolegnia diclina VS20
GTGGCACCAGCGCATGCCCGTTGCGCTGCAGCGAAGGAACGACGTGGTCCACACAACGCTCTTAAAGTTTCTTTAATCATATATCTAGTCGTCGTCGGTCATAGTATAAGATTCCTTAGAGCATCTCCACCGGTCTCGCCATTTGGCACGCTATCGCAATTTTCTCAAAAAAATAGCGTGTGAGCAAAAAAAACACCCCCACCGGACACGCTATTTGAGTCAAATAGCGAAATTGCGGGCACGCAGATTTTCGACCTCCGACTCGCCAGATGGGCCCCGCTATAGCGAGTCGGAGGCACCCGCAATCCGACCTCGCCAGTTTCGAGAAAACTTGAATTAAGTATAGTATACAAACATTTCATATAACAAATGCGCCATAGTCGACATCGAACCGAAGGTGAGCGAAAATGATCGTCAGAGTTCGTTGGTTCCTTCTCCGCGGAGCTCAATCAGTCTTCAACCAGCGTTTGCAGACCGCGCGCGCCTGCGGTCCCTGTTAGCCAACCGACCGGGGCGAGAATCACCGTGCTTGCACTTGGTCGCAGCTCTCGTCGATGGCACGACGTGCGTGAAATAGTCTTCACCGTCTCGTCATCTCTGCAGTCCGAGTCCACGAGGTCAGGCTCGGTCGCGCTTGCGCCTGCATCGCCGTTCTGCATGGGCGCGAAAATCCAGTGGGCGGAAATTGCGTGTACCGTTGGTGGTCCTTCTTATAAAACGCAATTCTAGCCCTCTATTTAATTCTGGCGCACTGAATTCGCCAACATAAAAATTGCGTTGGCGTGTCCAAATAGCGTGGACGGGTGGAGATGCTCTTAGCGCGGACGTGTCCCTTATCATGTGGACCA
>NW_008246182.1:57105-75349 GCF_000281045.1 Saprolegnia diclina VS20
GCAGCCTTGGCTGCAGCCATCGCGGTCTTCTGCTGCTCGATCTCCGACGCGAGGCAGCTTGACTCGCAAAGAAGAGACTCGATCTGGTGCGAGCTGGCGTTCATGCACACCACGGCTTTCTCAAGCTGCAACGTCATTGCAGCGAGTCCGGCTTTCTGCTCTTGGACCGTCGCGATAAGCTGGAGATTGTCCGCTGACAGCGCCTCGATCGTCGCCTGGCTGAAGGCTGCAGCGGTCGCCGCTTCGGTGATCTCGGCCTTGAACACAGCGATCGCAGCGTCGCGCTGCTGAACAACCGACGTGAGGTGGCTCTTCTCACCGAGGAGCGACTCAATCTGCTGCGTACTGGCGTCCGTACGCGCCACGGCACTGCGTAGCTGCAACGACATTGCAGCGAGTCCGGCTTTCTGCTCTTGGACCGTCGCGATAAGCCGGAGCTTGTCCGCTGACAGCGCCTCGATCGTCGCCTGGCTGGAGGCCGCAGCGGTCGCTGCCTCAGCAAGCTCAGCCTTGGACGCTGCGAGGTCGTCTTCAAGTCGCTGCAAGTCTGCCGCAAAGTCGTCACCATCGACAAACAAGAGGTTGGGAAGGTTCGTACTGGCGTCTGCGGCTGCAACGTCGTCGACAAGTTGCATGCGCGCCGCTTCCTGCTCCATTGACGCAGCATCGAGGGCGTCCTGGCGCGTGCGAACGGCTTCCGCAATGGCCCGCTCAGCGTCCGTCTTGGCCGCCGCAAGCTCGTCCCGCAGGCGTGCGATCACAGCGTCCTTCTTGACGGCGAGCGCATGCAGCTCTTGGGCACTGGCTTGCACCGACGCAGTCGCGACCTTGAGACGGACTTGCAGCGCGACCAGGTCGCTCTTTTGCTGCGTGTCGGCGTTGACGAGACCCTGGTTCATGCGCGCGAGCTCGTCATGGCGCTGCTTGCACTCGTAGGACTCGGTCACCGCGGTGCGGAGATTCGCCGCGAGCTTATCGATCTTGGACTGCAACACCGTGCTGACGTCGACTGCACTTGCCTCGCGCGAGGAGAGGTCGAGCACGTGCAGCTCGGATGCGTGCAATAGGTTCTCCAAGCAGCGGACTTCCACTTGGTGCTCGTCCGCGGTCGACTGCAACCCGACCAGCTGCGCTTCCAGAAGGCTGTTCGCGGCCGTGAGGCCGTCGCACTTGGTCGTGAGCTCGACGACGTGGGCCTCAGCGGCCGCGGATCTTGCTGTGACGGCCTCGATTACATTGCGCAGCCCAGTGTCGGTCGCAGTGTACGCGTCGACGAGCGCCGCCTTGTCGTCGTTGGCAGCGCGCCGGAGCTTGGCCATGTCGAGGATGTGACCGCGTCGAATCGTGGCAGTGCGCTTCGCCGTCTTCAGGCGCGTGGCCGCAACGTCTCGCTGGCACTGCAACTCGGGTTGGCCGGACGCACTATCGCTGTGGCGCGTCGAGCTGGCCGCGTCGTCGTCGGCCGTGTCGCCGTGCATGGCCTGCACCAACTCCGTTTTCCAAGCGCCAAGGACGACGTCCATATCATGGAAGGCGGCGACTCTCGGGTCAACGCGCTTGATGACGTCGGCCATGTCGCCAGCCCAAGTCGAAATCTTGTCTCCCAAACGCACAACACTGCCACGTACGTTGCGCGATAAACCATTTCGCAATTTGCAGACTTCAAAAACGACCGATAAGTACCTTTTGGTTTGCCATGGCGCCGCCAACCGTCTAATCGCACCCAACTGCTCTTGCTCTCTTTCCGCTCTCGCTCGACTGTACTTGTGTGTCGAAGCTACAACGTACAGGGCAGCGACGTTGACGAACGTTTTCGCTGTTGGGACCAACGTACTGGGGTAGTACTAAATAGCTACTAAAATACGCTTGCATGTTCGGCAACTCTCGTCTAGTAGGTCGCCAACCCTGACCCTGGACCTTGGCTCGTTTGATGATGGAAGCAACCTCACGCTGATTGGCTAAAATGTCGGCCGGCATTTTGATTGGCGTAAACAGTGCAATTTCGTCCCTGGAAGCCGATGCTTGCGATTGCGAACGAGCTGCGTCAAGGTCCATGGATGGGCTTGCGCCAGCGCTGACGCGACTCTGTAGGCGGCGCGCCTGCTCTCAAGGCCGTCCAGCGGCTCGTGCAGTCCGAGTACATTGAGACGGCGCTGGCCCCGGCGCTGGTCGACCTCGTGCGCGATGCCAAGACGGAGCTGCCACTCCGTGTGCCCTCCTTCTTGGCGCTCGCCAAGCTCTGCAGCAACAGCGACCTCGACCTGCACCCAGCAGAGACACTCGACCCGGCGCAGTTGGCGCTAACGGTTGCGGAGCAGCTCGACCACAGTGACATTCGCATGCAGGCGGCGGCCACACTCGCACTCTCCAACCTCACGACGCACCAGCTCGCTCTCGACGAGCCCGTGTTGCAGCAAGTCATCAAGTCCCTCGAGACGATCGAGCACGAAGGCATCCAGCGAGCCGTACTGGGGTACATTGGTCTGTGCCGCCTATATTTTGAGCTCGAAATCTCACGTCCGATGTAGGCAACGCCGCCGCATCCGCCAACGCCCGCCACGTGCTCATCAACGAGACCAACTGCATCGAACAGCTCTCGGAGTTCACGCAAGCTGGCCGAGGTACGCGGTTTATATTCATCGATTCGATGGTCGACATAAATATATAACAGGCGAACCGGTGCGGGGCGCGGCCGCCTTTACCATGGGCAACCTGCTCTCGGGCCGCGACGTGCACGCGCAAAATATGCTGCGCGAGGTGTGTGCTTTTACTCATGACGTCCTGAACGTTCCATGGGATGCTAGGTCGATGGTCTCCCGAGCTTGATTTTGCTCTTGTCGCCAGCGTACTCGGAAGACGTACGCTGCAACTCGCAAGCCTCTTCATATAGAATTACTCGTAGACGAACGAGTGCTCAGCTTGGGCCATCAGCCACGGCGTGCACCGCAACACGCTCAACCAGGTAGACGCATTACTTGTGCGAATATCGAGCTCAGGGTGCGCTGTGTTCTAGGATCTGGTCGGTGACGCGGGCGGCATTGGCATGCTCCTCCATCACTTGGTGTCCCCAAACGACGTACTACTTGAGACAGAATGAGCGGCTAGCGGTGGTGACTGAGGCGAACTCTAGGATCTGCGCCGGAACGCCATTTTGGCCTTGTACAGCAGTGCTGTCGCGCATGCCGACAACATTGACCGCGTCAAGCGTGGGGAAGGCGACGTGATCGTGGAACAGCTCCTCACGGACGAGAGCCCCGAGTGCCGGGAGTACGCGACTTTGCTGTTGCAGGAATTTTAGAGAAGCTGCAAACGAGACACCTTGTCTTCGATCCATTGTGTTTTCTCTGCGTCTTTAGTACAGAGTGTTTGCATACTTCCTAATGCTGTCTACATACTTCACTGGCAACACTCAACCTCTATGACACTTCTGCACTATCGCCCAAGACTCCCCACCGCGCCATGCTTTGGTCGGCAGACCATCGCTTCGAGCCCGAGGTGGTTCGTCAACCCTACCCCCAATAGACCAATACAGGCACTAGAGTGAGCACTAGTAGTAGGAATCGTGGCTACTTCGAATGTCATACTCAATTGCAAGCTCATACCCGCGCCAGTAGCAAAGCAGGAGGCAATTTTTCATTCAACTTGACATTTTTCGAGAAAATACGCAGTTTGAGCAGCGCAGCCAGTGCCACATTGGTGGGTGAAGTCTGGTGTGTCCAGAATGTCATACGTGGACGCACTGCGGCTCAGCCTCTACGAGATGCACAATAAGATCCCAACTGTCGTCCAGAGGTATGTCGAGTCACTTGCCGACGGGCCCGATCAACGCCGGCTCCTACGACAGGTGAATGCATAACTTGATGTTGTATACTAGTATATGCATTCGTACCCAGCTGGCCCGGTGGCCATGGCTTGGGGGGGTTGCGACCTGTAGCAAGGCAGTGGCTCAACTTCCGAGAATACCCGGCCAAAACGTCGTCGAGCCAGCACGCGTGACCGAGGATGCTTTTGCTGTGTACTGTAAAAGCTCAAATTCGATTTTACTCGGACAGTGACGACCAGTTCTACATTCGGACATTCGACTCGGCATGCGCACTTCGATCCTCCTCCTCGTCTCGTCGTTTTGGCTGCACGTCGGCGCCCATTCCTGGCTCGACGCGATCACGTGCGGCGACAAGGTCGGGTACGCGCGCAATTTCTCTTCACGGGACGCCTTGCTGCGTGACGGCCTTATCTTTGACCGCTTCATGACGTACCGCCTTGAGAACCGGAATGCCTCGCAGCCGCTCTGCGCGCCGACACAGCGAGCGCCGCTGCAGCGAGCGTCGCACCCGCGCCTCGTGTGTGCGCCCGGCGACACCGTCACGTTCTACTACAACGAGAACGGGCACGTGACCAAGGACAAGTGCCAGCCCAACGATCCGCGCGGCTGCGACGGCATCTACGCAAAGAACACCCCGTGGTACATCTACTGGGACGTCTCAAGCGACACGAGCATCACGACCCGAAACGATACGACGCGTGCGCTGCCTCTCGGTCGCAAGACCAACACTACGCGCTTGGTGGAGCTTGGGCGAGGCCTCTTTGACGATGGGCTCTGTGGCGAGACGTCCAAGTACGGCCGCCCGCGCGCCCGTCAAGGGCGGCCGTGCATCGGGTCGTTCCAGCTGCCACCGATGAACGCCAGCAACAACAGTAACAGCACGCACGTGCTCTCGTTGGTGTGGCACTGGGTCTTCGACAAGGTCTACGGGGTTGGCGAAGAGTACACAACCTGCTTTGACATTGCCCTTGCTTGAAATGTATCAATGTTTCAAGTATACAAAACGGACCGTGTTAGTTCTTTCGCAGTTTAGGGATTGGTGGCGAGAACGTTCGTGTCTACTCCTACGGTACTGTACTCCTACACGACGAGACCCGGGTCGCGGCCCGACGACGCTGCGGGCTCGACGTGGTTGGGGTCGATCGACGTCCGACAGGTCGGGCACGTCGCATTGACGAGCAGCCATTCATCGACGCACTCTTTGTGAAAATGGTGGTTGCAGTGCAGAATACGCACGTGTTGCGACTCGTCGTACTCGTTGAGACAAATGCAGCAGCTCGCATCCTACCCGATCCATCTAAATATCAACTTGATACACTCGTAGTGTACCTCGTCCGGAAAGAGGTGTGGGGTGTACGGCACGCTCGAGAGAGCGGCAATCATCTAGCACACAGCATTGAATAGACGTGCAAGAGGAGCAGTCATGGACCTCCTTGGACGCGCCCTTGCCACGCATTGGATCTTGCATGCGGTTGAGGATGCGGATCAAGCATGGAAGGCAAAAGCACACGACCGGCAAGAGTGCCATGAGGATGAGACACGGCAAGAAGATCTTGACGTAGCAAATGATGATCATGGCCAGCGCCATGTTGTACATGTGCCCGTCGCCTTGCGTGCTGCAGTGGTCTTCGTCCGAGATGACCCACATGTTGCCGACGAGGAACCAGAAGAGTCCCATGAGCTCCATGCCGTACTTGGCCGACTGCAACGCCGACTTGATGCCGGGCGTCGACAGCCGGCTGTGAATCGTCGGCTGATGCGTGTAGTAGACGGCCCACTCGACGAGGACCGTGAAGAAGAGGTGCATCGCGTGCAAGAGCGTCCAGTACTTGACGCGGTCGCAGCGCGTGTTGCCCGCATCGTCCCAGTAGAGGCCCATGACAATGCACGCTGCGATTACCTGCGGCAAGTTGAAGACCGCGAGCGCGATGACCATGAGCCGCGTGCTCGTCGCCTCGCGCGCCTCTTGCACACTGCTGTTGAGCACATTCATGCGCACGGCCTGCGCCTCTTCATGTGGCGGAAGCGGCGCGGCGAGAAGCCGCGAGCGGTCCTCCGGCATGCTGCTGCTGCGGGCGAGCGTTGTCGTCTCGTGGGACCGGCCGCTCATCGTGTCGTCAGCTTCGAACAAGCCGACCTGGTTATCCGGATAACGGCAGAGCGACCATACTAACAATCAGAAACACCAAACACGGGGTCTGGGTCATCCGGATAATCTCGCAAGGCCATTGGCCAGACCGCAAGATGCGCAGATCTTGACGCGGCTTGCCTGACCACGATCCAAAGCAGGATGGTACCGGTAGGGTTGAGAGCTATCGTCAAGTCGAACTCCTACCGAAGTAGAGTTCTGGCTGTGGGTCGCTATGCGTACTAGCGAGAAGCTGTGGCATGGCGACAGTGGGCTATGATGCAAAAGTGCGCTGGATGAAGGGTCGTTTCTACCTAGGTGCTGGCGCATGGTCCCGTCTGTGCCTGTACATATGTACATTACGTAGCCCGTCGCCCACACCGATGTAAGAGCTTTAGCGCCTCGCGATGAAGCCTATGTCTTGATGAGGCCATCAAGTTATGCCGAGTGCAAGGTGGTCGCGGTTGAGGTAGTCGCATGGACGCTAGCACCTGACCTGTAGCTGGCATCGATCGAATGGCAAGCACCTCATGGATTGTATGTAGGTCGAGGCCAATCATTTGTCGTATCGCGTGCAAGGCGCAAGTGGATTAGTTAGTAGGTGGGTCCTCGTTTAGTTTGCTCACGTCGACGCCAAGGAGCTTGGAGAAGAGCAGCATCTGGAGACGCTCGGTCCGTTCATGGCGCATTTCATCTTTTCGGCGCTGCTCGTCGCGGATCCGCTGCTCCATCAAGTACCGTTCTTCCAGAGCGAGCCGACGGGCTTCGTCTCGCTCTTCGCGCTCGCGCCGCCGGGCGTCTTCGCGTTCTTCGCGTTGCTCCATGCGCAGCTGCGACCGCTCGTCCATGAGCATGAGCAGCGTCACAAGCTCGGTCGAGAGGCCGCCTCGTTGCAGCGTCTCGGTGTCCATCGCCGGTGATGGGCGCTTGAAGGGGTTACCGCCGTCAACGTCCGAGGTGGCGGCGGCGACCGACTCGTCGTAGGCGCGCTTGCGCACGCGGCGCACAGGCTCGACGAAAGACCGCTCGGACGGCTCGAGGACAGCGACACGCGACGTGCGTGGCAGCTCGGGCGCGTCGGGCTCGGTGGCCGGATGCACGACGCGCGCAATGCTCTGTGCGTCGCCGTCATTGTGCAACTCACGTCGCTCGTGCGCATGGTCGACCGCCGCCGCCTCGTCGTCGTCGCGCATGGAGCTATCGCCGCGGGACGAGCCTGCGTCGTCGTCTTCGTGGTAGTTTTTGTCGCCCTTGAGCTCGATCTCGTGCTGGAGGTCACGCGCCCAGCGGGCATCTTCGGGGCAGTCGGGGTCGCCGGTGCGTCCCGTGCTGCGGAGCTTGTTGAACTTGCGCTTCACCGCTTCCCAGTCGCGTTCGTGGAGGCGGTCGGGGTGTTTGTTGTAGATCTGGGATAGGCGCTGCCATTGCTGCTGCGTCAGCGGCAGCATTTCGCTGACGAGCGAGAGGAGAATGTCAACGTCAGATTTCGCCCAGTTGGGCACGCCCACCGAGACGCGTGGCGGCTTGGCAGACGCTGGCGCGCGTTGGTTCATCGTCTCGGCGGCTCCGGGACGGTCGAGGAAAGAATGGCAACTGGGTGCAGACCACATTTTAATTTGCCTTGTGGCCTTTCTGGATCTGGTTCGCTGTCGCCGTCAGTTGAACTTCGATTCTGCCTTCGACCTCGATACAAATACGGAGCTTGGTATTCGAAGAGGATGCGCAAACTTCGAAATGTAGCACCCGGTCCGATCCTCGTTGGCGCTGAATTCGGATCCCGCACCCACCGGATTGGCTCGTTCCGGCTCAAGTAGGATGTGGAATCGGGCACATGCCCAAGTAAGCGCGTCTGGTCGGCGCCCTTTCCACCGTCAAGAAAATACCACCAGTGCGGAGCCTCGAATCGGGCAACGCACCCTTGCCTCGACCAGCGTGGCACTGGACAACCAGACGCTCTATTACTAGTTACTACTAGCAACTAGAATACTTGGTAGTCTACATCCCTCGTCCACCAAACATGTGCATGTAGCTCTCCTCGGAAGATTCACAAGTTCAGATTGGTGGCGTCTTCACTGCTATGCAACAGAGTAGCAATGGTTGTCGAGACTTGCATCTTTTGCTCGTTCTATTTCGTGCTCAAAACAGGACATCACAGACCACCGTAAGGCGCCAGCTCGGGTTCTTCGCTGACACTTGTGGTCTAGACGAGCTTGGCGAGCACGCGGCGGACCGTGTTCATGTTGCGCAGCGTCAGCGCCGTCCCCACGAGCTTCTCAAACGGCTTGTTGAAGCACGGCGACTTGCTCATCGTCGTCTCTGCAAACCACACGAGCGTGTCGGCGGTTCCTAGCGCAAAGCTGTCGGTGGCGGTCGCCCACGTCGTCGCCAGCGCCACATGGTCGTCCGAGAAGGTCGCTTTTCCAAACATGGCATGGATCGTCGAGGCGGCGGGCGGCGCGTGCGCATCGACGTATGCCACAAGCTCGTCGAGCTGGGCCTTGGACCGCACCATGACGGGAATCTCAAACCCAACGTGGTCGCTCAAGTAGCTCTCAATACGGCCTTCGAGGTCCTCGGAGGGCGCACCATTCGCATCGAAGAGCACGTTTCCGGACGCGAGGAACGTCGAGACATCGTGAAAGCCCATGGCCCGAAAGTGCGCCGCGATCGCTGCCATCTTGACGACGCGCCCACCAACGTTGACTGCGCGCAGAAAGGCGACCTGCCAGTCGGGCGACGCTCCCTTGGCCTTCTTGGTCGTCGTCATTGCCGGTACGTCGTCCGTCGTTGCCTTGCGCTTGCCCATGCTGGTGATCACAAAACGAAATGACGCAAGCTACAACGTCGTAATTTGTCTTCTGAACTTCTTCCATCAGCAAACATGGTTCCCTCGTGACGCGCCAAGTGCAACTTGGCGGGAACTCATCCGGATAATAATGTCCAAGCGCAGACCTTGCACACATCTTGTGATGGACAAGTTGACAAGTTGACCTGCGCAGTGACGACGATGACGCCCAATCGGACCATCGGCGTAATCAATTGTGCCTCGTGTCGCCGAAGGCTTTCTCGTTGGCCGTAGCAGCGTCGACCACCCACGTTTGCCGGATACCAATCGACCTATCCGGATACACCACAAAAATTGTGCCATAAACCCCGACTTCAACCACGCACCCTGCCACGCACCATGTTCCGGTCGCTCTTGACGTCGTCCCGCGCTGCCTCGGTGGGCGTGGCCTCTGCGCTGGGCCTCGCCACGGCTGCCTCGAGCCAAACGCGAGCCAACGGCCTCAACAACGAGGCCCGTCACCCGCGCGCGATCATTGCCAACCCTGGTACACACCACAACGCCTGTGATTTTCATAACAAAATCTGTAGATGTGTTTGCGACCAAGCTGCACAAGATGGTGCAGGACGGCCCCGAGAAGCTGCTCTTGATTGCCGACTTTGACTTTACGCTGACGCCGTACTTCAACAAGGACGGCAGCCGCGGCCATTCGTGCCACGGCATGCTGGTACATGGATATCGCAAATCGCGACGGTTGTCGACCAACTCTGTAGGCCTCGAGTCACGTGCTCGATCCAGAATTTTTCGCCAAGTCGAATGCTCTGTTTCAAAAGTTTTATCCGATTGAGATTTCACCGATCCTTGCCCACGACGAGAAGGAGCCGCACATGATTGAATGGTAGGTATTGCTATGGGCGTCACAGACAATATTTTTGTCTAAAACCGTGAAACATGACGCGTACAACTAGGTGGACGACGGAGCACCAACTTTTTGTGGACCACAAGATGCACCGCCACCACGTGCAGGCCGCGGTCGCCAAATCCGACATTGCGTTTCGCGATGGCTTTACTGCGCTCTTCCGTGACCTCGCTGCTCATAACGTGCCCACGCTCATCTTCTCGGCGGGTCTCGCCGGTACGTCCAAAAGTCCAAAACGCAAAATTTGTGAAAAATGCTGTGAATTTGTTTCGAATCGTAGATGTGATTCACAATGTGCTGCAAAAAATCTACAAGGACGCCATCTTTACGCCCAACCTCCACATTGTCTCAAACGTGATGCAGTTTGAAGCGTCCAGTGGGAAGCTCCTCGGGTTCCACGACCCGGTACTTTTGCCATTTCCCACGACTATGTATTATAATGGACGCCATTGGATAGCTGATCCACTGCCACAACAAGAATGCGACTGTGCTGCGTGACAGCCCGTTCTGGAAGGAATGCGAAGCACGCCACAATGTCATTTTGCTCGGCGACTCGGTACACGTACCATACATAGTGCCTCTGTTTCGAATGACAATATTTCATGGGCTAGGTCGGCGATGCCCAAATGGCGACGGGGCTGCCCGTGCACAACATCATCAAAATCGGATTCCTCAACCACAGCCAAGAAGAACGCCTCGCCGAGTACCTCGGTATCTTTGACGTCGTCATCATCAACGACGGCACGCTCAGCTTGCCCCACACGCTCGTGCGCGCGATTGCGGGCAAGTAAGCGAGGACGCTGAGAAGCAGGCATAGATACCACAGTTTCGTATATTTCGAAAGACCAAATATGGTCTTTCACATGGGCACTCTACACGTTCTCCGAGGCGGATCGCACCACGTCTGCGAGCCGGGCGTAGTCGCTCGGGGTGTTGTATACGTGGCCCGACAGCCGAACGTACAGCTGTCCTTCGATGCACTTGACGGGCACTTCGATTGCATGTAGAAAGTGCAGCGAGTCTTGCACGAGCTTGGCGTCGACCGACGTCGGCGTCGACGACGTGCCAAAGACGCGCGGCGGCAGCGCCACGAGGCGCATACTGCACTGCTTGTGGGACGGGACATTGGTCGCCTACAGAGACGCGTTTCTGAGACGAGTCGGCTACGGTGGGCTACCGGTGGGAGCTGCCAGTGCCGCGTGAGCTCCGATGCCGCGTCAGCGACTGTCGCATGCATGTAGGCGCGGACAGCGTCGAGGTTGTGCGCCTCCCAGAACGAGAGACAGGCGGGAAGAGCGAGGAGCGACGCGTAGTCCTGGAGGCCCGTCCATAGAAACGTGCTTTGGAAGCCGTCGTCCATGCCATGCGACTGCACTTGGGGCCGCACGATGGACTGGTAGTGCGGCGCGACGTGCAGAAAGGCAGCGCCTTTGGGCGCGCTGAGCCATTTGTGGCAGTTGCCGACCTAGAATAGACCACATGTGATCACATGACGTGGCCGAGATGGCCAAGTACATAGAAGTCGGCGCCAATGGCACTCAAGTCGAGCGGGAGGTTCAAGAGGCCGTGGGCACCGTCAATGAGCACGGGGATGCCACGCGCGTGACAGAGCTCCGTGATGCGCTGAACCGGCAGTACGGTCGCCGTGTTGGACGTTATGTGGTCCATAACGACGAGCCTACAACAGGCGCCTTGTATTCATGCTGAGGAGCGTCATCGAATCGTACCGGCAGCCGGACGTCGGCAGCGTCTCGGCGATACGTGCGACGATCGCGTCGTCGTCGTGGGCGTCGCCAAAGCTCAAGGCGTGGGATGACTGGACGAGCTTTCGCTCGGCGCACACTTGATGCAGAAGCTTCTTGACAGCACCGTACGCCACGTCCAAGCTGTAGATCGAGTCGCCTGGCTGCATGGTCGCTGCCATCGACTGAATTACCTATTCGTGGCCGTTGAAGTCGAGAGAAAGCGTGTCTGATACGTATACCGCATTGAGACCCGAAGTAGCGTTGGGCAGCAAAACGACGTCTTTGGGGGACGCGTGCAACGTGGCGGCGAGGGCTTGGATCGCGTGGACGAGGTAGAAGAAGAGCTCCCGATCATAAAACTTGAGCGGCTGGCGCTCCGCGAGCTCCCGCCACTGCTGCGCGGCCGCCATACCTGTCCGTAGCGACGCACCAAAGGCGCCGTGGTTGATAAACGTCCACGTTGGGTCGAGAAAGAAGTGCTGGCGCATCGGCGTACCAAACGCAGTCGGGGCGCCAGTGTGGTCCATGGCCACGGGCAGCTCGATGGCGCCTTGCTCAAAGATGTCGTCGATGCTTGGCGTATGGAACGAGCCCATCGCTGTGTAGCCCGTCGCCTTGACGCTGTACGCGCGGCGCGCCGCACGCATCCACGGCCGCAGGTGAAGCATCGTGCACTGTAGCAATCGTCTGGCGAATTCCGGCGGCGTGTCGCAATTAATTCGCTTACATAAGCACTTACCCCGCGGCGTGGCGCCGTACGGAATGGGCAAGGCGATCGCGATGCTTTTCGTCCAACGTATTGCAATGCGACTAAATGCTGTCCACACCATCCATCTGGTGTCCAGCGTGTCAACCATACCCCTGCCGGCGTCAGCAAACAGCGGTCCAAGCTTGCTTTGTCTTTTATAAGCGAATTATACACCGTATCCGTACGAGTACATCCCGCATTAAGCTGTCACCTACCGATAATCCAAGGAATTGCTTTCACACAGTATAAGGTACTACTGGTCTACTCCTTTGATGTGAGCTTTGGACATGCGCCTTTTTACTATTTGTTCGAGCTGGAACCTCCCATTACGCACCTTCGTCGGCCTCTGGAACCTACACTTGACCCGTTCCCGTGTCACCAAGACTTGCATAATCCGCTTCCGGGCGACTCAAGCTACTCGCGTCAAGGCGGCAGTTTGCCGTTGGCCGTTGAAGCGCCCACAGTCGGGCTGAATTGACGGCCTAGTATGGACCCGGCGCTGTCAACTCGGCGTAATAATTCGCGCCGCGCACTTGGTCTTTGTATGCGGAATTAAATATGCGTTTAAAAAGGCCGCGCTCGACGTGGAAACCGTGTCATTTTGATGCAAATATTTATTGTATCTACAAATATCAAGATTAGACAGAATAAAAATATATCTCGGTCTTTTTCGTCCGTATACCTGTATCCATCGGGCGAGTTGCGGCGCAGAGTCCAAGATGACGGCGGCAAGCAGCAGCAAGGTCAAGCACACGCGGTACTATGAGCTCATGGGCGTCGCCGTGGACGCTTCCGCCGAGGACCTCAAGAAGGCCTACCGCCGCAAGGCGCTGCAGCTCCATCCCGACAAGCGCGGCAACACGCCCGAGGCGCAGGACGAGTTCACGGCCATGAAGGCAGCCTACGACGTCTTGAGCGACCCAAAGCAGCGCGAGATCTACGACACGATGGGCGAAGACGGCCTCCGCGTCATGAACGACTTTGGCGAAATGCGATTCGACGACGTGGTCACCGCGGCTGTCGGCGCCGTCGCGGCCATGAGCGCCTGCGCCAAGGCCATGATCTTCATGGCCGTGCTTCTCGGACTTGGCCTCGCCCTCTTGGTGCCCAGTACGTTGCAACGATACAGATATATTCTAACGCGCGATGCTAGTCTTTTGGTGCCTCCGCGCCGACGACGACGTCGACTGGTCCTGGATCAACGTGTTTGCGCCCATGTGGCTCCTCGACGCGATGTACCTGTGCTGGACGGGCTGCTCCATCGCGGCCGGCGATGCCACCGACGACGTCGACGCGTCCGACCGTCCGTCGCGCACCACGCGGTTCCTTGCCAAAGGGTACGAGCAGCACATCATGCATCTCTGTGCCAAGCGTTGCTGTCTGTAGCGCGGTGGTGCTGCACATTCTACTGTTTGTCTTGACGCAGATCTTTGTCGCAATGAAGCTCCAGGGCTCGGTCACTTGGAGTTGCGCTGTCGTTTTGGCACCGCTCTTTGCACTCGAAGGCTTGTACTTGAGCGAGAAGCTGCTGGTGGCTTACCGCGTCTACGATGCCTTCCGCGCCAAGCCGGATGCGGCCGTGCATTTCCTCGTTCGTGAGATTGTACGGTCGTGTCTCGTGAGCGTGCTCTCGCTCTCGTTTGAGATCCTCGTTGCGCTCCGCATCGACAAGGTCCTTGCCGCTTCGTGGTGGCTCGTCTTCCTCCCGGTGTGGCTCCTTCTGGCGCTTTTGGCCGCGCCACTCCTGCGCGCAATGACCATTCGTCCGCCAGCTGGCGACGACGACGCACACACGCCGTCCTATGGCATGCATGCGTGCTTGCTTGTCGGACTCGCCGCGCTCGTGAGCCCTTTTGTGCTCCTCGCTGCGCGCCTCGAAATGTCCTTCGAGACCTCGCTCTACGTGCTCTTACCGTGGTTCCTTGTTGTAAGACTCGAATGGTGAGACTAGAGACTCATGCAAATGTCTCGTAGGCGGGCGCCGTGCTGCTGACCATCTGCCTGTGTCTCTGCTGTCTGCGGCCCATTGAAGCGCCCAAGGATGACGACGACGGGCCGAGTGTCGAGTCGCCCCGCAACAACACGGACGCGTCGCCACACCCGTACTACCACGACGACAACATGGCCTAGTCCGGTCGTCCTCGGCGAATAATGTAGCGAGGAGAACTATGTATTGTCAAGTGTACATGATTTATGTACTCTACGACCATTTTAGTAACCCAGTGCGTAGTGCAGAGCACCCTATTCGCAGACGGACGTCGTGGCCAAGCGCCACGAGGCAGTTGTCGTGATGGTGTAGCATCGACGCAGACAGTGTTCACTGCAAGACACTGTTTTCCATCATGACACAGTGTATGGATTAAAGTTACGAAATACAATGCAGCACAATGGGATACGAAGTCTCTTCTACATACCGGCTTCCTTGGGGAAAGGCGTCTTGGACTCGTTGTAGTCGGCGTCTTCGCCCGAGAGCTCTTCGAGCGTGAGGCCCTTGGTCTCCGGCACCCAGAACGAG
This sequence comes from Saprolegnia diclina VS20, assembly GCF_000281045.1. Taxonomy (NCBI): domain Eukaryota; phylum Oomycota; class Saprolegniomycetes; order Saprolegniales; family Saprolegniaceae; genus Saprolegnia; species Saprolegnia diclina. The sequence continues at coordinate 71,769 of NW_008246182.1, forward strand.
AAGAGAAGACCCATAAAGCAGCACGCCGAGAAGATGTAGAGCACACGGTCAAAGCCCCACGTCTTGGCGACAACTGCAAAGCACTGCGCTGCAAGGATCGCACCAGCCTTGCCCGAGGCGGCCGAGATACCGTGACCCGTCGAGCGCACGGCGGTCGGGAACACTTCGGCAGGGATGATGAACGTCGTCGTGTTGGGGCCAAAGTTGAAGAAGAACTGCGCGAACGAGTAGATGACAACGAAGAGGGTGTTGTAGCTCTCCTTGAGATCGTCAAAGAAGACGGCAAGCGAGAGGAAGAGCAGCGTGAGCATGGTGAAACCCATGTATTGGATCGGCTTGCGACCCCACTTTTCGACAAAGAAGACCGTGAACCAGTAGCCGGGCACCGTGCCGGCCAAGTTGATCAAGACCGTACCGACAGCGCGGTTCCACAAATCGTCAAAGATCTTTTGGTTGCCCTTGGTCGTCGGCTTGCCGTAGCCGATGAAGCCAAGCACCACCGGCGTGTTGAGCGACGTGCCGTAGTAGCCAATGTCGAGGAAGAACCAACAAGCCGCGCAACCGATGAGCACCTTGGCGTTCTTCCACTGGCAAAAGTACGACGTGAACGCTTCGCGGAACGACTTGGCCGTGTTGGGCTTGGGCACCGTGCCGTTGTCGTCGTGCTTCGTACCGTCCAAGAACTGGTTGGCGTTGCGGACACCCTGCTCGGCGTCACCGAGGACGTCGACGGTGAAGCGCGGCGTCTCGGGGATGCGGAGGCGCCAGTAGACAGCAGCCAAAGCGGGAATCGCACCGAAACCGGCCAGAATGCGCCAGCAGTAGCCGAGGTTGACAGCGCCATCATCGACGATGCTGGTCTTGAAAACGGCGAGGACGAGCACGGCCATGCCGGCGCCGAGAATGATACCGAAACCCTGCATCGCAAAGACGGCAGCGATGAACTGACCGCGGCGGCTGCTGGACGCAAACTCACTCGTGATGACGGCCGAGACGGGGTAGTCACCGCCGACGCCGATACCCAAGATGAAGCGCCAGACGGCAAGCATGATGAGGACGTTGTCGGCCTCGCCGTTGATGGGCCAGACAGCGAGCGCGCAGAGAAGCGCACCAAAAATCAAGATGATGAGCTCAATGCCGTACACCTTCTTGCGGCCGAGGATATCGCCGAGGACGGCGAACGAGAGCTGACCGACCGCGTTACCCCACGACGACGCGGCCTTGACCCAGCCATCGGCGCGGGACGACGGAAGACTGCCTTGGTGGTAGTACTCCCACGCAATCATGGGCACAATGAGGCCAATGACAAAGTTGTCGTACGAGTCGACGAGGAAACCAGAGCCAGCGACAAGCATCGCACGGAGATGCGCCTTGGAGAACGTGGCCTGATCGAGGTTGGCAAACACCTCGCGGCGGTTCTGCGCGGGCTCGATCGGTGTCGACATGATCGAGTGAAATTGAAAAGTGAGGAGAGGGTTATCGCGCGCCTTTGGCTGGTGTGCTACGTCTTAGCCGCGTCGTCCATGGAGCAGTGGGCTGCAGATTCAAGGGTCCATGTACAAAGATTCCAACGGTAGAGCATTGGAATCTTCACGTCAACCAATGCCACGTCCAACTCTCTCGGCCGTGATTTCGTTAGTTTTTGTCCTGCATGTGTCATCGTAACCAAACGTCGACGGAAATGAGCGGCCGGCGTGCGGCGGCCACCATATGGCACGGCAAGCCGCGGTCCCATTACGAGAGGAATCCAAGGCGCGGCATTGTACGCTGCGATAAAAACGCCAGGCTATTTCAACACATAGATCGGCTGTACAGAGATGAACACGAGGCACTGACAGTAGACACGGCGCGCGTGATTAGATAAAACCCCATGCACGTCATCTCTTCTCGCTCACCTCACCGACAATCATCGTCAATATATAGCAAATGTACATTAAACTTCAGGCTGCGCTGGGCCAATGCTTTCGTGCGCCCTAAGTATGCAACTTACGGAACCTCTGTGGCGGTTTTGCAACGTCACTTGTTGGTGTTCATGTGTGCCGCCACGTGAGCCGGAAAGAAGATAGTGACGGTGTTGAGGTGTACGAGGCGCGGACCACGAGGCCTCAGCGGCGCTATTGCTGAGAACGTGCGCACTTGTCACGCATGTAGCTCAACAAGTTTATTCAAGCCCTCATCGAGACGCCTCTCCAAAGCAGCAATATTGTGCTCAATAATTGGTCATCCAAGGGGCTTCTCACCAGCGCATGTAGATGTAATTTATATTTCTGTCGACTCACTTTCCATCGAAACAGATTCCTTTTTCAACGACCGGTTGCCCTCCGTTTGCCATCAGCAGTGTGGCAGAGCTCGCCGGCAGACTGAAACCCAAAGGAAATCGCACGCTGTGAGGGTTGGGTTATCTTCCCACCCTGGCTCTAAATCTTTTATTGCGTCCATTATTTATAAGCTTAGCTAGTTTGGAGTTTGGATTTGCGCACCGCGCGATCCGAGCGTCGACTACAGTCACGCACCCACGACCAAGCTGGAGGGAGATCCCACTGTAGCTCCCACTGTGCGAGGCCAGGTCTCGAGGCAGCTGGCACCGATGATGCCGGCGTGGTACGGCTGTCGAATCTGTTTGTCTTCAGATTCGTTCACGATACATAACGAATCTGAGACCCGTACGACAGCATCAACCCCGTTACGGATGGTCTGAGGCAGCTTCTGAGGCGAGTCGAATAGAACGCTCATCGCTCCACGAAGTGCTTCGCTGGGAACGTCGATGAGGATGCTGGGCACACCTACGACGCAAACCAGAGGAAAAGGGTTGCGCACCTGAAGAAATGCTGTGTGCATGCTGGACGCTTGATGTGATCAACCGAATGGCTCGCAGCTTTTTATACGAGGTTCACTGCAATCTCTATCGGCCCTATTGTTTACGGTAGACCGGTACGCACGTTCCTCGGTCCGTCAAACATCCCGCCCACCATGTCGCAGTCGGTGGGAATCTCCACCATAAACTCCTCTTGGTTGCATTTTACTGCTGCACTCGTTGCTAGTTCCCGTTGTTGTGTCCCGAAACCGCCTATTTCATCGTGGAGATGCGTGCAAGCGGGCGGGTGTGACCGACTATGCGTTGGATTTGCATTTGAGAGCGCGATTTCGTCTTTTGGGCAGGCTGCCACCTACGTGAGTTTCACAAGCTCAAGATTGATAACTTCATTTGGCCGCGTGTTTGAGTGCACCGGTCAAGACACTCAACGTCTCCAACCTGCGCTTTGACGTGGCCAAGGAAATAATTTAACGCAGCATTAGCTCGCAGCATTTGGTGTTGCGTGTACGTTGTCTACCGGCTCACGAAGCATCCAATCTTCACGTACCGTGGAAAATCAGAGACAGGGCACGCACGAGAGCAGAGGCACAGACCCAACGAGCTAACTCCTCGTACTATTATAGTAGAGTATGTCGCTTGGCGTCTAAATCGGCCATATGGTCCAAGAAAAGTTGCTTAGATGGGCTTCGCCGTTTTAAAACGCATGACGTGGCACGCTCTCGCGCGTTCTCTCTTGTAGTCGATTCCCTCGAGCAACCTAACACAT
>NW_008246182.1:77343-78393 GCF_000281045.1 Saprolegnia diclina VS20
CTGGGTGCCGGAGACCAAGGGCCTCACGCTCGAAGAGCTCTCGGGCGAAGACGCCGCGTACAACGAGTCCAAGACGCCTTTCCCCAAGGAAGCCGGTATGTAGATTCGAGGACCTTGTATATTCGTGTTGTAGCGTTTAACTCTTGAATCACTGATTTTGACGCATTTCCATCGCTTGTCTAAATACCCTGCGTTGTATTAATGCGGTTTTGCCCAATCACGGACGTTCCAAAGTTGAAACTGTCGGTTGCACTTTTTAGCTGACGTGGCAGCACGAAACGCATCCGTTTGGTGACGTGGCAAACTCTGGTAGCCGGGCCAAAAATCGCCTTGGGATGGACGTTAAAGCAACAGACGAGACCGTAATTTACGGTGTGCATTTGATCTCACCTCGACACAAACACGCTCGCACGGGACCACCTAAACACAAGGTTTACGGCACTACCCTTTATGACGCCTAACTGACTCCGGATTACGGCAGGTACTGCATCACAACGAGTACACTACGTTTTCTAGGTAGCTATCATGACAAGACGCGTCGCGGAGCCAAGAGGATGGCGCTGATTGTGAGTGGATGTTGCTATGCACGAACCGGCAACCCTTGTCCATTTAACGGCAACGAGTTTGATAGTCCATCGCGTCTGGTACACGCTTTGGCTTGAGTGCAACGGCCACATCTCCCGCACGTCGCTCAACCCCACGTTGCGCGAGCCGCTTGCCGTCAAGGTAGCAAAACTTGAACGACTCTCAACTAGTGACGATGTTATACCGGCCCTCCTATCCTCCAAGACTTGCGGTGAGCGCGCTGCATAGTGCCCCACACAATTGCCAGCGAAAAGGAGGTGATACATTCTTCTGACGCCCAGTAACGCTAATGTATACTAGTATGAGTACGCCACGGCCTGAAACAAACGCCTACGAGTTGGACGGATTGCAGTGAGCCTCGCAAACAACTGCCCAATCCTGTTCCACTGCGATCTGCTTCATTGATCACATTGCGAGTCGATCATGCACGCCCTTTTCCTCTGCTTTTAGTCATAGACGTACCTT
>NW_008246182.1:79896-80618 GCF_000281045.1 Saprolegnia diclina VS20
AAGCGAAGCGAACCTGCCACATCCCGCCACCAGGGCTGCTGCAGGCGCCAACGCATTAGCTGCTGTTGTCGTGCATGAATCATTCGTACGCGGCTTAGTCATGGTCGCTTTGAATACAGAGATGCGTCGCCGCAGAGTACGTAAACCTCTACGAGGAACGAGGATCCCTTGGAGACTCTGGCGGACGGCATCGTGACGTCGATCGCGTTTCCCGGGCGACACGAAACCGTCAGCGTCTCCGATTCAACTGACGTGGCAGCACCGATGCGCACCATCGAGGATCACGACAACGCATGCAGTTCCAAAGGTCGTGTGTGTTGCTGGCCGCGAATTCCAGCACCGACCGCAAGATCAAAAGCACAAAATCAAACGTGCAATCTCAAACGTGCAATCTAAAACGTGCAATCTCAAACGTGCAATCTCAAAAGTGCAATATCGAAAATGCAATATCGAAAATGCAATATCGAAAGTGCTATCTCAAAAGTGCAATCTCGAAAGTGCAATCTCAAATATCTGACATCAAATATGCAATCTGTCGAATTCTACGTGGAGAGCAACGCGAGGCCTTCACGACCCGTGGTCAGTCCTATGCGATGTTACCACTTGATAACGACGCTACACAATGCTCACGCCAACTTGCTCAATGTTCACTACTACTCCAAGTACCTGCATGAACGCTCAAGACGATGCTAGATTCAGCATACAATGTGATCCTTCTTGCC
>NW_008246182.1:80718-81328 GCF_000281045.1 Saprolegnia diclina VS20
TCCCGGGCGACACGAAACCGTCAGCGTCTCCGATTCAACTGACGTGGCAGCACCGATGCGCACCATCGAGGATCACGACAACGCATGCAGTTCCACAGGTCGTGTATGTTTACTGCCGCGAATTCCAGCACTGACCGCAATCTCAAAAGCGCAATCTCAAACGTGCAATCTCAAAAGTGCAATCTCAAAAGTGCAATCTAAAAAGTGCTCAAACGTGCAATCTCAAATATCTGACATCAAATATCTGACATCAAATATGCAATCTGTCAAATTCTACGTGGAGAGCAACGCGAGGCCTTCACGATCCTCGCTCAGTCCTATGCAATGTTACCACTTGATAACGACGCTACACAATGCTCACGCCAACTTGCTCAATGTTCACTACTACTCCAAGCACCTACATGAACGCTCAAGACGATGCTAGATTCAGCATACAATGTGATCCTTCTTGCCTCCGCTGTGCCTTCTCGCACCTGCGATGTACCATCTGAGGAACCCCTCTGCGCGCCCTGTCAGCAGCAGCCATGCCACAGCAGCCCCAAGCCACAGCAGTCCACATCACAACACATCATTTTCATAGCACAACCACAATAATTACATAGCATTTACA
>NW_008246182.1:84072-85342 GCF_000281045.1 Saprolegnia diclina VS20
GAATCTGCCCGTCTGACAGATTCGTTCAGCATACATTACGAATCTGAGATCCGTGCAGCAGCTTCAATGCTTGTAACACGGCGTCTGAGGCGCGTCGAATCGAACGCTCCTCGCTCCACGGAGGGCTTCGCTGGGAACGTCGATGGAGAGTACAAGGTACCAAAAGCAGAGGAAAAGGGTCAAACGGCTGAAGAAAGGGGAGAAGGGGTGTCCATGGTCGACTTCCAATGTGAACAACAAGGCGGATCGCAATGGAACAGGATAGAGTGCCGTTTTTTGCGAGGCTCGCTGCAAGCCATCCAAGTCGTTGACGTTGAATAGATGGATTCCATTGCAGCATCCACCCACCTGTCACAGTCGGCGACGTCCTCACGGTTTTCCCGGGGCGCCCGCCACTCCCATAGCCAACTAAGATAGACACTCGTTGTTATGTACGACCTAGCATAATCTCGGTAGAGGACACGGAGGGGCGGCGGCGCTGACGTGATGCTGGCGATAACGACTGAACCACGGCAAACGTTGCCATTCCGATTTCAGATTCAACTGCGCCGGCGTGTCTTGGTGCCAAGAGATGGGTTGGTGCGCCGACCGAATCCGTCGCCAACTGAACGCCTGGTCCAGCCAAGACCGGTGTGTTTGTATACGCGTATACTGTAGTAGACGTCCGTTCTGCAAGTGCAGGAGCCATACATATGCATTTTGACGGCCCACCTGGATCGTGGATCGGCATGGCGGTTTGTTGAAGAGCCAACACAAGATTCCGTGGTCTTCATCGCGGTAGCGCACTGCAATATCGAAAATGCAATTGTTGAAGAGCCAACACAAGATTCCGTGGTCTTCATCGCGGTAGCGCACGCGAATCTCGCGACAGCGGCCACTCCTCACATTGTCGGTACCGTCTGTCTGTGCTGCTCGCCTCTCTCTTGTTGAGCCGAAAAGCAAGCTCTCACTTTTCCTTTTCTCGTGTCTTCACCATGTCGACGGCCATCCAAGGTCAACGCAAGGAAGTGTTTGCCAACTTGGACGACGCCACGTTCTCCAAGGCCCATGTCCGTGCGATGCTTGTCGCTGGCTCTGGTTTCCTCGTCGACTCGTACGACAACTTTGTCATTGGCCTCATCGTGCCCATGATTGCATGGGAGTACTACCACAAGAGCAGCCTCCCGTCGTCGCAAGCCGATGGCTGGGTCAAGGCCGCGTCGTCGTGGGGTAACGCGGTCGGTCAGCTCTCGTTCGCCGTCCTCGGCGATATCCTCGGCCGCAAGAAGGT
>NW_008246182.1:88362-89066 GCF_000281045.1 Saprolegnia diclina VS20
GAGATGGTACATCGCAGCCGCGAGAAGGCACAGCGGTGGCAAGAAGGATCACATTGTATGCTGAATCTAGCATCGTCTTGAGCGTTCATGCAGGTGCTTGGAGTAGTAGTGAACATTGAGCAAGTTGGCGTGAGCATTGTGTAGCATCGTTATCAAGTGGTAACATTGCATAGGACTAAGCGAGGATCGTGAAGGCCTCACGTTGCTCTCCACGTAGAATTTGACAGATTGCATATTTGATGTCAGATATTTGAGATTGCATTTTTGAGATTGCACGTTTGAGATTGCACGTTTGAGATTGCACGTTTGAGATTGCACTTTTGAGATTGCACGTTTGAGATTGCGCTTTTGAGATTGCGGTCGGTGCTGGAATTCGCGGCCAGCAACACACACGACATTTGGAACTGCATGCATTGTCGATCCTCGATGGTGCACATCGGTGCTGCCACGTCAGTTGAATCGGAGACGCTGACGGTTTCGTGTCGCCCGGGAAACGCGATCGACGTCACGATGCCGTCCGCCAGAGCCTCAAAGGGATCCTCGTTCCTCGTAGAGGTTTACGTACTCTGCGGCGACGCATCTCTGTAATCAAAGCGACCATGACTAAGTCGCGTACGAATGATTCATGCACGACAACAGCAGCTAATGCGTTGGCGCCTGCAGCAGCCCTGGTGGCGGGATGTGGCAGGTTCGCTTCGCTTGAA
>NW_008246182.1:90441-91399 GCF_000281045.1 Saprolegnia diclina VS20
AAAAGCAGAGGAAAAGGGCGTGCATGATCGACTCGCAATGTGATCAATGAAGCAGATCGCAGTGGAACAGGATTGGGCGCAGGTGTTTGCGAGGCTCACTGCTATCCGTCCAAGTCGTAAGCGTTTGTTTCAGGCCGTGGCGTACTCATACTAGTATACATTAGCGTCACTGGGCGTCAGAAGAATGTCTCCTTTCCGCTGGCAAGTGTGTGGGGCACTATGCAGCGCGCTCACTACGGGTCTTGGAGGATGGGAGGGCCGGTATAACATTGTCACTAGTTGAGAGTCGTCCAAGTATTGCTGCCTTGACGGCAAGCGGCTCGTGCAACGTGGAGCTGAGCGACATGCGGGAGATGTGGCCGTTGCGCTCGAGCCAAATCGTGTACCAGACGCATGCGCGCAAGATGGACTATCAAACTCGTTGCCGTTAAATGGACAATGGTTGCCGGTTCGTGCATAGCAACATCCATTCACAATCAGCGCCATCCTCTTGGCTCCACGACGCGTCTTGTCATGATAGCTACCTAGAATACGTAGTGTACTCGTTGTGATGCAGTACCTGCCGTAATCCGGAGTCAGTTAGGCGTCATAGAGGGTAGTGCCGTAAACCTTGCGTTTAGGTGGTCCCGTGCGAGTGTGTTTGTGTCGAGGTGAGCTATCGCGCAAATGCACCCCGTAAATTACAGTCTAGTCTGTTGCTTTAAGTCCATCCGAAGGCGATTTTTGGCCCGGCTACCAGAGTTTGCCACGTCACTAAACGGATGCGTTTCGTGCTGCCACGTCAGCTAAAAAGTGCAACCGACAGTTTCAACTTTGGAACGTCCGTGATTGAGAAAACCCGCATGAACACTGCGTAGGGCATAGACAAGAGAGTTAAATGCGTCAAAATCAGTGATTCAAGAGTTAAACGCTACAACACGAATATACAAGGTCCTCGAATCTACATGGCGGCTTCCTT
>NW_008246182.1:108283-112673 GCF_000281045.1 Saprolegnia diclina VS20
GTTGTCGCCAAGACGTGGGGCTTTGACCGTGTGCTCTACATCTTCTCGGCGTGCTGCTTTATGGGTCTTCTCTTCTCGTTCTGGGTGCCGGAGACCAAGGGCCTCACGCTCGAAGAGCTCTCGGGTGAGCCAGCGCTGGCCATGCACTACGCCGAAGCAGCCACGCCGTACGCCAAGGAAAGCATCTAACAACACCATCGCCTACAGTGCAAAGCTGCAACACCATATCTTGATAATTCCATTTTCCTGGCCGATACAAAATCGACCAATACTGTATAAATATATTCTTATCTTGCCAAGAGATCAACTGCAGGTCATTCCATACCTGTTGTACAAGTTGTACTCGCAAAACGTGCCGAGTCAAGGATACTAGTAAGCAAAAGCACTGAGGTACTAACAACCCTAGTCCGACAGAGAGCAAAGGATTTCATATGATGTTCACACGTAGCTTTTGAATAGCGTGGATACTAACATACTCGGATACGCTGCACGCGTTGGCAACCGACTGCCGCCAGCGGGGGTTGGAAACAGAATAAAATACACTGGACATAAAGTTGCTGTTCCCAGCGAGTTCGTGGCCGTTCCTCAAATACCTTTTTGGCCAATCAGATCTCGTGCCACCCGCAAATCTTTGATTTGAGCCAATCCTGGCACGCGTTGCCCGTTCCGACCAGACGAACGCCACAGGATGCAGGAAGCATCCTCGTTGCATTTGCCAGGTGTCGCCATGGACGACCAGATCCAGGAGCTTGTCCGTAGCATCTACGCTGGCAGCGCCACGTCAGTCGTCTTTGAGGCCATGGACGTCGGTGTCCTCTCCAACGTCGTTCATGTCACCGTGACGCTGCCGACGCGCGTCGAGCACTTGATCGCCAAGTTCCCGCGCCCCGAGTTCCCGATGATGCACGCCATGTTTGCGGTCGAAGCGGCCTTTTACACGCGCACCGACAAGGCGAAAGTTCCGTTCCAGCTTCCACCGCTTTTGTCGGCCTCGGCGGACGCAATCGTCCTTCAAAAGCTCGCCAACGTCACCTCGTACTCGTGCTACGACGGGTGCCCACCAGCGCGCGTGCTGTCGATTCTCATGCAGCTCGCCACGCTGCACGCCGCGTACTGGGGCCAGTCGTTTCCGGAGCTGGCGGCGATTCCAGGCATTGGCGCCAACTTGAGCGTGCAAGAAAAGCAGACGCACTTTTGTACGCGCTACGCACCGTTCTATGCCGACCTCGGACTGCCGCCGACGACGCGCGCCGAGCTCGACCACCTCTGCAGCACCCTCGCGCAGGGCACGCGACTCACGCGCCTCCACGAAGCGGTAGAAAGCTGGCACAAGACACTCATCCACGGGGACTTACACGTGGCCAACATGCTCTTTGATGACCATCACATTGTGCTCTTGGACTGGGCCACGTGCGGCAGTAGCAACCCGCTGCGGGACGTCGCCTTCTTCTTTACCGTTAGCGTCACGCGCGCGGTGCGAGAAGCCGTGGAAGCGCCGAGTCTCCGCGCCTACGCGACGACTTTGGCCGACGCGATTCCTGCTCTGTCGATCGAGGCCATCGAGACCATGTACTACCTCTGCGTCCTCAACCAGTTTGTGATCCTCGTTGGCTACAATGCGCTCACGATGAGTCTCGCGACTCTCGGATCGACGCCGGCCAAGCAAGCGCAGCTCCGAGATGGCTTCCTCGAGACCAACAAGCGCAGCTGCGCCGCCGCGCTACACGCGTTCCAAATGCTCGCCCAGCACGCTTTGTTTCAATAAATACTGGAAAACATGGTCGGGTTTGGGGCTCGAAGTGGGGCGCAACACACGTAGCATCGCGAGATGAACGTCGTCGTTGTGCGAAGCAGATATTTATGGAAGCTTCGACGGGCGACATGACCTTGACGAGATATGGAGGCACCACCGGCACAGTAGACGACAATGTACGTTTCGGCAAAGGTACCTCGGCAACACTTGGATTTTAGCATGGCATGATAACTTATGGCTGAGAAACGGAAACAGTGCAAGGCAAAGTCAATGACGTGGCAGCCCGACGTGCGAGTGAGAAATGGACGGTGCTCAAGCAAGGAATTCGGCAATGTCGGCTGTGAGAGCCAGAGCGCTCTCTTCTATTGCTAGCGTGGCGAAAGACCCTGAGAGCAAGTACGGGTCGTAGCACACTGGCCACCGCGCCTATATCCCTTCATGCGGCAAGGCCATTTGGCAAGGTCGACAGTTCGATCCAGGTGGGCAAACGAGCAAAGTCGGGTAGTTGACTAGTAGATAATTACCAGGGCAATCTCGGTAGAAGGAACAGTCGCTCCAACGTACTAGTAAGTCTCAGGCGGTGGTCAGTCGACGTAATGAGCCTCCCGAGATGCAAGCACGTTCGTTCAACCTCCTTCGCCCTTGTGCGGGTCGCGCTGCCTGTGACGATAGCATCATTCTGCTATTTCCCGTGTCATGCGCAGTCATTTGCTGAGCTTTGTGAGCGCGCTTGTCGCGCTCGTGGCCGCCCAAACGATTGTGTTTCCAACGTCAGCGCCCGTCTCGTGCCCCGTGCCCGCGATTCGCCAGTCGTGGCTCAACATGACGGCGGCGGACCAGCAGACGTACCTCGACGCCGTCGGTATCGCGATGGACAAGGGCTATCACTTCAACTTTTTGCAAATTTTGTCCGAGTCCGACACGTACTACGAGTACTACTCGACGTGCGGGTGGGCGTACAGCAGCCGCCGCCTCCTCCTCGCCTACCAAAACATGCTGCGCAGCCTCGGCCCCGCGTACGCGTGCATTACGATTCCGTACTGGGACTACTTTGCCGACAATGCGCAAATCCAAACCGGCGCCTGCGACGGCACGCTGGGCAACTGCTCGGGGATTCTATCGAGCATGGGCGGCAACGCCGGGGCACCGACGACGCTCACGATCGACGGCATCCCCGTGAGTGGCGCCGCGACGACAAGTAGCCCACTCAACCGGTTCTGCGAGCTCTACAACATTAGCTGCTCCGGGTACGTGCCCCGGGGCCCCAACTGGAGCACCACAAGCTTCCCCGCCGGCTTTGGGTACGCGACGCTCGCCAACATGCTCAAGAAGGCGACGAGCTTTTACTCGTTCACGTTTGGCCTCAAGAATGGCATCCACAGTACGTGCACACATTGTCAATGGTCTTGTCGACCGGATACTATGTGACATGTGTAGACAGTATGCACTTGGCGCTGGGTGGTGTCATGGCCGACGCGAACCACACCATGGCGGACCCGCTCTTCTTTAGTCAGCAGTACGCTTATTGGACTATCGCCACGGTAGTTGCTGATCATGCTTGTAGCGCGGCGCTCGACATGATGGTGCAAGTGTACATCGAGTGCTACTTTGGGACCAACCGGACTGTCGAGAAGAAGCAAACCAGTCCGTGGGCGTTCTCTGTCTGCGCGCCGTCGATCGCTGAGATGCCACGTGCACCGCGCGTCACGTCCAACATCACGCAGCGCCTCCCGCAGTCGTTTGAAAATTACACGACGATTGTGGACGCGGCCGACCACCCCGTGATTGGCCAGTTCTTTGCGTCGACACCGACCGCCTACTTTTCGTACGTCGATGCGACGGACATGGGCGCCTTGAGCTACACCTACGAGAAGAACGTGCTCGTGTCAAGTCTCCTCGCCAACGGGTACATCTGCCCCATCAAGGTCTACAAACGCCGCCGCCTCGTCGACGACACCAGCCTTACTGCGAAGACGGCGGCCGCACGCTGGCCGAGAAACTCGCGCTACACGGCGGTCCAGCGCCTCAACAAGCTCCGTCGCCAGTTCTTGGCCAAGGCTATGACGTACACGTCGTACAAGCTGGACGCGGCGCTCGAGCTCTACGCGGCGGCTGAGTGCTTGATCGCCAACACTCGGACGCCAGCGGTCGCCACGACCGGCATCTTCTCCACTAAGCCGATGGCGATTTTCACCAGTGCGTCGACGACGCCCGTGACGGAGACGGTGTCGGCGCCCTGCAGCTCGCCCGCCCTCACGCTCCTCGGCAGATCGGCGAATGCATTTGAGCTTCGTGACTACATGCTTCGTTTCGTCAAGCGCACCAGCACGATCACGTAGCCGACGACGTGCTATCTGACAGACCATTATTCTGTGTCGACCCCCACCGATCGAAGGTATCCTGCATGCACTTAATGTCTGTGTAACGAGTAAATACACGCTACGAGTTGCCTCGGCATCATGGGCACTGGCATGGCAAGGGTGGAGCAAGTGCAACCGTCTGACGACGTGTAGACCACCCCCCACACAGACAATACTGTGCAAGATAGATAGATAGATAGATAGATAGATAGATAGATAGATAGATAGATAGATAGATAGATAGATAGATAGATAGATAGATAGATAGATAGATAGA
>NW_008246182.1:112773-127910 GCF_000281045.1 Saprolegnia diclina VS20
AGATAGATAGATAGATAGATAGATAGATAGATAGATAGATAGATAGATAGATAGATAGATAGATAGATAGATGCCGTGATTTGGCGCAAATACAACCTCAGGCGATGTACCCGTATGCAAAGATCTATCCAACGACTCCCATCTCGATAGTCTCCCATCAGTACCATCAAATAACGACAAGTTGCGTTTCAATGAGCAGCTACGACGACTGCGCGAGGGTACGTAGCGCGTCACCCACCTTCTTTGCGATTGGCGTCGCGTCCGACTCCATTTGGAGGTAGATGTTGCCGACGGCGTCATATGCGTGGTTGAGCATGTCGTACACGAACGGCATCGTACCGAGTGCCTTGCGCATCTTCTCGTGCTGTTTTTGCTTGGACGGGTGGTTGATCTTCTCGTACACGAGCGCGAGGTTGTGGTGCGCGCGGGCCTGGCCCGCATGCGAGTCGAGCTCGATCATGAGCGCGAGGTCCTTCAAATGGCTCTCAATCGCTTGGTCCATCTGCCCTTGCGCCGAGCAGACGTTGCCGAGGTTGGCGTGGGCCCGGCCCTCGAGGTCCAAGTCGCCTTCGCTGGCCGCTAGTAGGAGGCACTTGGTGTGGCACTCGTACGCTCGATTGTACTGCTCCGTACTCACATATGCAACGCCGAGACCCTTGAGCCCGCGGCCCTGCAGCTTGGCGTGGCCCACGAACGTGGCGAGGCGAATGCACTCGAGTTGGCTCGCAATCGACGCGGCAATGTGCCCCATCTCTTTTTTCGCCGTCCCGAGATGGTGGTGTATAAGAGCTTGCAGTGGAACGTCGTCGAGCGTCACAGCTAGACGAAGCACGCCCTGAAGCGTCGCCACCGCGGCTGTGAGGTCGTTGCACGCGTAGAGCTGGTACGATGCGAGCGCCAACTGCTCCGTCACGGGCACGTACGCTCCCGGAATCGCGACTTCAGTGAGGAAGAAACCTGCGTCCTCGGGCGTCGCATCGACGGCTTCATTGTTGAGCGGCAGCTCGAGACCAAACCCGATCTTTGGCGGCTGCCACCGCTGCGACACCCGCGGCAATGGCAGCGGCGTGCCGTTGGGCGTGAGCTGGCGCCGGGCAAACCGAGCTCGCGGCTTGCTCGCAATGCTAGTACGGTCAATGCTCGTATATGGGTGGCCACTCGATATCTCTGTGACGTACGGCAGTAGCTCGTGCATGGACGCACTTGCCCGTATGCCCACGTTATACAAGAGACTTCGTTCCAGCACACTTGTTTCCGCTGGTGAGCTCGAGATCCGTCGGCTACGCAGCAGCATGACACACAAGACTGATAAAAACCTTCGTACGGAAGCATCGGTGTGGACGCACTCGCTGTCAATGGCGCTTGGTGGAAGCTATTGTTGTTGTTGTTGGTCTCAGATTCGATCAGCGGCGATTTCAGAAGCTGGCTCCGCGCCTTGGCGAGCTGGTGCTTGGTGTCGTCGGTCATCGCAGCTGTCGGTAGCTGCCGACGCCGTGCTTTCGGCTCGGGTAGAGTGAGCGCTGGAATGCTCACACATGTTGGCTTTGGCGTATCTTGCCGCGTTGGCTTTACAAGATGCGACTCGCTCGATTGGCGGCGCAGGGCGGCCGGCGCCGTCGCTGGGGGCGGTTGCGTGCTACTGCGTCGGGTAGCGTCCAACGCCGCTTTCTGCTCGAGTTGCTGCGTCAACACCGTACGTCATATAGAGACGTACCGTTGTGAGTCGCGGCGCGACGGACCGACCCTTGAGCTCCGCCGAGAGGTTCGGGTACACGTTGGCGACGTCAAAGACCATCACGCCAAAGTTAGACTGGCGGGATCTGATTGGTCACACTCCTGATTTTTCAGCCAATGGGATTTGCGTGTCAATGGCGATGGCACATCTTGCATCCACGAGCTCCGCGGTGGCGACAGGCCTCGAACGCAGACGCCCACGCGGAGCTCGCCACCCACAAGTGGCGTTTGGATGCTGCACTGTCGCACATACTATGATTCACAGTGTATACTACTACTAAATTACCTTGCTATGTGTAAACTATCCTAATCCTGGCGGCTGGGCTTTGCGCCACATCTTCCTGCACATCCTGCGGCCATTAGACTCCGAGACGTTCGTTGCGGCAGATCGCTGCCTTCATCGCATCCAGCTCGGCTTCGTCTTGCACGAGCACGTCCATGTAATAAGGCGTCGTGACCCACTCGTCGACCTCGGGGCGCGGTGTCAAAATCTCAGAAACCGCTGTGCTCACGAGCGAGAGCCGCGCGTCCGGCGTGAGCAACCGTGTTTGGTACCACACGCCAAAGAGCGTCACAACCACGACGCCTGTCGTGTAAAGCAGCGTGCACTGGACTTGGTCGCGCTCCGTGTGGCCCTTGTTGAACGTCTCGGCCAGCACAAGCGCCCCAAGCAGCGTCGTCGTGTGGATGAGTCGGAGCCGCTCACTGGTGCGCGCAGCGTACCGACAGTAGAAAACAAACGCAAGCGCCGTGGCCGCATAGAGGCAGAGCTGCAAGACGAATGGAAAGACGTGGAGGCACGCCAAGGTGTAGTCGAACGCGAGCGCGAGCGTGGCCACGTACAAGGCAAAGAGCCCGAGGCCGTAGTAGGACGCTGCATAGTCTCGGACGAGCGACGCGTGCACGAGTAGACACAGAATGAGCACAAGAAACGCAACCGAGATGCCTGTAAAGCGGCTCATGTCAAATGCGTCGGCGGCCGCAATGACTGTGAGCGGTGGAAGCCCGGCGATGACGAGCTCGATGCGGCGGTAGCCGCCAAAGATGCACACGAGGCCGTACATGATGGCCGCTGCGTACAAGAGCACGTCCAGTGGGTCCATCGCGCTCGTATCTGTGGGTAGCGGGAACAGCATCAACTTGTAAGGTCCAATTCAATAATAACGTGACCGAGGACCGATATCCAATTCTTAGTACCAGCTGCGTTTCTTAGTGCAACTTGGGAAAGGCCATGTTGGTCCAGTCGCGTCCAGAACATGTCAAGAACGCACCGCGCATCCTTCTCGTGTCCATGCTCCATTATCTTCCAGGGTCCCTGGGGACCGTCCGCAGGCGCCCCTACAAGTCCCTGCAGCCAGTCACCACGACCGATGATGCCCCGTGCGTGCTCTCCGAGATCTTATTCTTGACGCTTATTCTTACACGATCCCACGATCGAAAATAAAGAAACGCGCAGCATCAATTCCCGGTTCTTCAACACCAATCTGGATACCGGTAGCAAATCTGAAGTCTGGCTTATTCGGTGAGCTCGGAGGATGCGTCACGACGTCGTTTACGGCCACTTGCAGCTGCAGCCGTCTTGCGGTCGGAGCGCTGGCCGTGCGACAAAGCGCTCGCCGAGCTTGGTGCCCTTCTTGAGAAGGTACCCAAACACGATGCCGCCGACCAATGTCACGAGCGACGCGGCGTGCACGAGCCGCTCAAACATAAAGCCAAGGTGGCGGTCCCAAAAGAGAAGCCCGACAAAGACGCTGCCAACGATCACCGTCGACGTCATGAGCGCGGCTTGGAGCGAGACCGGCGCCGCGTCGGCAAACGGCGAGTTCTTGTGGCGGCTCGGCACGTAGCGCTGCAGGAGCAAGTCGATCGTGTCTTGGCGGGACCCGTCCGCAAAGTTGTTGAGGATGTACCGAAGGCACGAGTTGTAGATGTCTTGCACAACGCCCTTCTTCGTGCGCTTGCCCGTGCTGCAGCAACATTAGTCGTTCGCGCATCGTGCAACTTGATTGTACCGGGTAAAGTCCGTCTTGAGCGCGCCCGTGCCCGCGTACAGGAACGAGATGGCGTCCGCGTTGTTGCCCCACATGTTTTTGAACGCGACCTCCAACGACGGGAATGGCGACGAGAGGACGTCGCCGTCGATGCTCTCGTTGGCCTGCAAGAGCAAGCTCCGGCGCGCAAAGAGCGACTAGCACTCGATCTTAGTCGTGCCGCACAACACATAAGGATACGTGTACCTGCACGACGTTGGTGCGGTCGAGGTTGTCCATGCAGTTGGTGCGCACGACGCCCGACTGCGTCGTCAATACCTGGCCCGTCGCGGCCTTGGTGAAGTACCTAGCCGCCGTTGCCACCATCTCAACAAGACAGCAAAAGAGCCGTACCCGTAGTCTAAGAAATCATTGTCGACTTGCTGAATGAGCTTGCTCAGGTTGTGCCACTGCATTTTGCGGCATTCGTGGTGGAAGTCGAACCAGACGTAGCTGCCGTAGATATAAGACCTATGACGACCACTCGTCATACGCACCGAACGTTGGCCAAAATGTGCGTGTCGCACGCCGACGCATGGCCGCACACTTTTTCAAATGCTTCGCCGAGTCGCAGCTGCTCTTTCTTCTTGTCGATCAAGTTGACCATGATCACGCGCCCGTAGAGCTTGATGAGCTCGTTCGCGTGCGCCGCGAACGCCAGCGTGTCCTATCGGCGTCCATGAGTCCTTGGCATTTGGCCACCTCGTCGTACCTTGTCGAGGTTGCCGCGCTGGTAGACTTTGGGCGCGTACTTCATCGTCACCGGTGAGCTCCAATGCACCGGGATCGACCCACGGATCTACATGTCCGCGTCGTCAGCGAGCTTCTTTCTCGAGACGAAGAGCGTCTACCTGCACAAACGAAGTCTGGCGACCATCTGCAAAGAGGCACGCTTGCTCGGTTTCAACAAAGTTGGCCACATTGCCATCCTATACAAGAGACACGAGCGTGGCATGATGATGATGATCAATGGACGGGCCGGAAGACGTACCTCGTCGATACCGCGCATGGTGAAGCGCAAGCCCTGGCGGCGGCACGATCGGCGCGAGATGTACACGACATCGAACGCCTTGGACGAGCAAGCGAGTTGCTTGACGACCTCAATGTAGCCTTGCATGATGGGCACGACCCACTCAAAGAGCTTCTTCTCGAGGAGGAACGTGGAGGCCGCATAGTTCCAGCAGAAGCGCGTGTCGGCGCGCTCGGCCACCGACTGCAGCGGCGAGAGCGCTGCAATGCGCTGGAGCGAGTGCGTCAAGTCAAAGTCGTACGCAAAGTAGAGCAGCTGCGCCTCGACGTTGGTCGTGAGCATCTGCACATACCTACATGAGCGTCAGCATGATGTGGCGGTCAGAGAGACGTCGACCGTTCTTCGTCGTGGAGCTGCGCCGCGCTCAAGAGCGGAACGTCGTGCGTCGGAAGCAGCACAAGCTCGATCGCGAGCACTTGGCGAAAGTCGACGTCGGCGTCGTCACGGAGCCCATGCACCTTGCCAACGCTCTTGGACTTGGTCACGAGCGCGAGGTACCGGCCCTTGAGCAAATTGTAGATGCCAAAGATGGCGTCAAAGGGCAGCGACCGCCCGTGCGTGTGCTTGAGGTCCGCAGCTTCCTCGAGCATGAGGAAGTTGGGGCTCGTCGCATTGCGCTCGAGGAGGAGACACTGGTCGACGTTCTTCTGCGAGATCGCGAGGTGGCTCTGGTCCGAGAGCACGTGCAGCTCAAAGCGGCCCGTCGTCGTCGTCATCCTTCTGCGCCCGACAAAGGTGACGTGGAAATAAAATTTGGCTGTCCGGATACCGGTCGGTTGTTGGCTGTGTCCAGGCGTGGCCACCGTGACTCACTGAAGCACGCACTCGCAACGTGCGCAGATCGCAATGACGCTGGATGTAGCCGCAGCAAGCTACAGCTGTACGCAGTTGGGCAGGTCTCGGCTGGGACGAGGGCCATGTCACATGGAGCACCATCCTCCTCATGGAATGGAGGGGTGCCATTAGTCTTTTTTTATATCGCGGGTATAACAACACGCAATGATCAATCATCTCTAAAATCACGCGTACTAAGCGACCGTCATTGTCATGAGCTAGTGTCAGCTCTGGTGTCCATTGGCACTACAGTACTGATATCAGCAGCAGCGATGGTGGCTATTCTCGCTAAAAAGCAGCGCAGCAAAGCCGCAAGGGTCAACTGAAGGGTCAATAATGAGCGCAGTTGATTTTCCCTGGTCGCTTAGGAGACACATGTCGCGTGTCGGCTATAAATACAAGCTTGAACTCGATACTGTCGGGTATAAAAGACAATTAACGGTCATTCGATTCCGCTCAGTCGCATTTTGGCAGGCCAAGATGATGGAACAGTACCTGCTCCGCGTGCCCAAGAAGGTGGGCACGGAGCTCCGGAAGAAGATCCAGGACAAGGATATCAAGGGCGTCGACATGGTTGCCGGCGGTAGGCGCGCCAGCATCCGCCGCCATGCGAATCTCATCGTCGTCGTCTTCGTAGCGGACAATAAGCATTTCAAGTTCCACCTCGGCGACCAAGAGTACCCCGTGACGCTGAGTACGCGCCGCCGCCATAGCTTGCGTGGCCTAATGCAGCGTGCTCTCTAGACCAGCTGCCGTGCATCCTCGAGACGCACAAGACGTACGACGACAACCTCTTTTACAAGAGCGGCGAGATTGGCCAGGTATGGTTGCGTCCTCGCAGCGCTTCCGACGACCATGCACTAGATCTTTATGGTGCACGAAAACACGGAAAAGCAAAAGCTCTACGAAGACGTCGCCGAGCTCCCGAGTGGCATCACGCCGCCGACCACCAACATTGTCAAGCGCAAGTACTCCAAGACCAAGAAGTACCCGACCTTTCCCGTTGGCATTCGTAGTCCTTCTCGCGTTGGACTCAAGCAACCCTGTAGAAAACAGACGTGGCGCGCGTCGAAGACAGCTTGATCCGCATCATGGGCGGCGGCGTCATCGAGGACGTGCGTACGTCGACCTCGCTCTTCTCCCATCGCGATGACATCGCTTACTCGAGTCCTCGATGCGTAGAGGAAGAACTCGTCGACTACTGCGACTGGATGGTCACCGACGCCGAGCCCCAGGGCATTGTAGTTTATGATGAAATGGACCTCATCGTGCAGCACCCCGAGGTACGGCGCTCTTTGCAGACGAGGAGTGCGCTCATGGAACATGAAGTACTTGACGATCTCCAAGAAGAAGGACCCGAACGAGAAGGATGGCAACAGCGCTGGCAGTGTGCTCGCCGAGCGCCGACAGGCCATCGAAGATGCACGAACACCGGCGGACGTGCTCTCGGAAGAGGACGACGACATGGACGACGACGGGAAGAGCAAGCCCGCGACCGCCGCGTCGACGCCGACCAACAGCGGCAACAAGTCGGCCGAAGACGACGACTTTGACGAGGACATGGAGCGCATGCTCAACGAAGACATGGACGACGACGACGACGATGACAAGTACAACCTCCAGGAAGACCCGCAGTACGTGGCGTTTGTGCGCCAGCGCCAAGTGCTGCAAAAGAAGCTCCACGACCTCGAGACGGAGATCTTGACCAACCAAGCGAGCATTTCATCCGCGACCAACTTTGTGCTCAAGCAGCGCTTCCAAGTCAAGGACCAGACGCTGCAGCAACAGAAGGCCCAGCTCCAAGACTCGCTCAACGAGGTACTCCCTGTGTTATGTATAGCGGACGCTCATGAGGAATGCTCGTGGCATTAGACCAACCAGTCGATCCGAGACCTCGAGGCCAAGGCCAACGTCTAACTTGGTGACTTTAGCTGCGAGACAAAGAGCAATGGAGAACGAAATGGAGTTAGATTAGGTGTAGGCCTCGACAATGTGCTGCGAGCGCTCGAAATCGTTGTTGATGAAAACCCACTGCGTGAGCGTGTTGGCACTGACGCTGGCGTCGTAGACGTACGGCATGACGAGCGCCACGGGCTGCTTGGTCGCCGACGCCGGCTTGGCGAGCAAGAGCACGTTGACATACACGTAGCCGGCCTTGTCAGGCACGTCGCGCCGCTCGTCGGCGACCATGATCTGCTCGATGAGGTTCATGGAGAAGGCTGTGTCCACTTCAACGCGGTTCAGGACCACGTCGTTGTCTTCGCGGACGATCGCCATGTTCTTGACACCGAGCGGAATGCACTTGACGCCCATCTTCTGCAGCCGCTTGGCCTCCTTGGCGCTACGCGTCTTGATCCACGCCGCGAGCGCCAGCTCCGTCGCATCGAGCTCGTACGCCGTCGTCTCGGCTTCCGGCGTTGCCATCTTGTCGAATGGATGTGACTGGTGCCAATCCACTATCCGGACAACATCACGTCCGGATACGAAGCGTTTTGGTTGATTCTGGCGGGAGAGAATCACTCTCAACGGCAAACAGCAAGAATGTGCAAGCGTATAATGCATCTACCCGTGGCCACAGCCAGAGGCGACGTCTTCGCACTCTGAGGAAGTCATGCGCGCCTCGTACACGGTCGTTGACCTTGTCGAGTCTGAGACTGGCGCCAAAACAAGATAACTGTCTGCGGGGCATACTACAAATCAGAAAGTGGGGCGCACTCCGGGACTCGACGACGGATCTGCCTGGCGATATACCAGCGTATGAACCGCTCGACTAAAACAAGTCGACAAGAGCCGCACCTTCTTGGCTCTAGGTACTAGCCGTTGTGGTACTGGCCAGTACGCCGACGCCGGGTCGATGCTCCGAGCAACGCTCAGAGGTCCGTTGTCATGGGTGTTGTTCCTTTGAGGATCGTTCAGTACTTGCGTTCCAAGGCTTGTCCCATCGATACCCAATACACTGGGTCTTGGAGGCATCCAGCGCATAGTATTGTGTGCACCGTACTACTGTGTTGGAATCATATCCTCATAGCCAGTTGCCTTCTCGGCTCCGATTTTCCAGATCAGAGCATGTACTGCACTGCATTTCTATGATATACTCCACGTCATAAGCCGTCGAAGCAAAGTCAATGCGAGTAGATTTGGCTATGGGGTGGACGGTCGGTGTCGGACTTCACCAGCACCGCAGTAACGGGATTCCTTGGCGTGTTTCGGGCTGTTCGTCTCGGCGAGATCCATGTGCGAGCACATCAACAGAACCTTCTAAATCAACTACAAGGCGACACACCATGACGTGGCACGCGGTGCATACAGCATGCCGTTCCTTTATACCCTCTGTATTTCCAGAGTGTGTACAGTGGTCTGCGATAGACATTTTGCCAGTAGGGGTAGGAATTCTTTTTCATATCCCACTGCAGGTTCATATTACGTGTGTGAACCACGTGCAACGCCGGATTCAGGCTGTCAAATGCAGAGGCAAACTCGATATCTGGAGCTCATTTTCCAATTTGGTGGCTACTACACAACAACAAAGCAGCGGTATGAAGCTCATTGCTACGACTCTCCTCCTGGCGGCTGCCATCTCGAACGTTGAAGCCCACGGGCGCCTCGTCAAGCCGCCCCACCGCGGCTACATTGGCAAGTTGCCCCAGTTCAAGGACTACGTCCCCACCGACTATTCCGACCACGGCCTCAACGGCGGTGGCATCGAGGGGACGAAGGGTGGTCAGCACGGAATCTGCGGCGACCCGTACAACGGCAACCGTGCCCACGAGACTGGCGGCGTGTATGGCCTCTTCCCGACCCACGGCGCCAAGGTCATTGGCGAATGCTACGCCCCCGGCGCCACGGTCGACCTCCAAGTTCAGATCACGGCCAACCACAAGGGCTACTTTGAGTTTGGCCTTTGCAAACTCAACAGCAAGGGCGACAAGGAGACCGAAGAGTGCTTCCAGACGCTGTCGCAGCCCAACGGTGAGAAGCAGTGGCAGCTCCCCGCCGGTGCCGACTTTTTCAAGATGCAGTACAAGCTGCCGTCGGACGTCAAGTGCGACGGTGACTCGCACTGCGTGCTCCGGTGGTGGTACGTTGGTGGCAACAACCCGGGCGTCGGCATCAACGGCCAGGAGCAGTTTTGGAACTGCGCCGATATCTACATCAGCGACTCGTGCGGGTCGGACCCGAAGCCGTCGCCAAGCAGCCAGCACCCGACGCCGGCACCGAGCTCAGCCAAGCCTACATCGGCGCCCTCGGACGCCCCTACGTCCAAGCCGAGCAACGTGCCCAGCCCGACGACCGAGGAGCCGTGCGATCCGACAACGGCAAAGCCTATCCCCTCGAAGACACCGTCGCCCAAGCCGACGTCCAAGACGCCCGTGCACCCCACGACCAAGCCCACGGTGAAGCCGACTACCAAGCCAACGTCCAAGCCCAACTCGGGTGGCGGTAAGAAGGTCTGGGAGCAGTGCGGTGGCAAGGACTACACGGGCAGCACGGAATGCGTCGGCGGCAGCACCTGCGTCAAGCAAGACGAGTGGTACTCGCAGTGCGTGCCCAAGCGCCTCCGTTAAACCGACTACGTATGTGCGTAATGTCAGCTCGTTGTATGAATAGTTTCGATTCATGAGTTTTGATGGGGATCAAGCAAAAGTCACGCTTTTGCGTTGAGTATGTTTACACTGGCAAACTCACGGGCGACACCGCTTTCTACACCGTTGAACATGATGACACCGACCAAGAGCAAGGACAATTCGGTCGATGAAGCATCCTTGGCAAGTCGACGTCATCGCTTCTGCAGCATCGGGATCCTCATCATCCGGATTTTACTCGGATAGTCCCCCGTCAAGATCGTTTGGCGCCAATCTCGAGTATGTTAGAGGCGAGTGAGCTGGCACTGTAGTAGGCGTTTCACCTAGTGAGCACGAAGCTCGACGATCAATTCGATCAATATTCAGTCCAGTGGTCTAGTTATTAAGAGAGTTAGCATATTACTGAGCGAAGTAACTCCACCACACCGAGGCTATGGAGATATACGCTTGTGAGCCCAACGAGCTCGCGTTGGAAGAGTGACTTTGCCGACGAGTACTGTTTGCTGCATGGAAAATGCCGCGCAACGAGAGCCCTAGTCGTGCAGCGACGGTGCACCTTACGGCGTTTTGGACTCTCATAGATCTTTCCATCATGGCATACTGGTCACTGCCCAACGACCTCACTAACACAAATAGCCGCCCCGGCGTAGTGGCGGTTTTTGGGGCATCACGAGCCATACTGTAGTAGTATGTCGTATTTGAATGTCGTCGACCCTTGGTTCGGGAGCTGCTGGTTGAACGGTTTGGCAACCTATCGTGGCGACGTCAGAGCTACGTTCCTCTCGATGTCGGATGTTGTTGCCATCTCATTCGTCCCCTGTCAGCGGCGCAAGTACCTGTGCATACGTTCTTTCTCAGCGCACCGAGGTAAAGACCAAAGCGCACGCCGCGTCATTCGCACACGTCGCCATTCTGGTCGCTGTGACGACCCAGTGCGTAACCTGGTCGTACCTGGTGTCCGAAGCAAAAAGGGCGCGAGTTGCCGCAACAGCGCCACGACCACGACGCGTGAAACTGCGCGATCTTTATACACACAGCGCCCTGTTTTATGCGGCAGCTTTATAAGAATGACAGCTTCAAGTCGCGCTCTATCGCTTGTCGTCACCGCTCATGCCTAAGAAGTGAGCCCGCCGCCCACTCCAATGCAAGACGCGGCCCTATCGAACCATGCTCTACACCCAGCGACGCTGGGATGACAACGCACGAGGCCTTGGCGCCAGCCAAGCATGGTTGAAGTTGGGTCGGCAACTTGCCGCAAGAAATTGACGCGTGGTTTTACGACCAGCGCGCCGCAACATAAACCCGACACGCTCGGTTTCCGTCATATGACACTATTTCTGCGTCAACCAGCAACGAAGAGATATGCCACAGGTCGAGCGCGAAGCGTATGGCGATGACCGAATTCCAATCACGACAAGTAGGGTCATAGAAAGGAGCTGTGAGGCCAAGGGGCTCTTCGTGTCGTGTCGCGCAAGTAGGATTCGCGTGGGCACCGAAATAGTGTGCCTTGAAGTGGCGTGTTTTTAACACCTGTGCTCAATACAACACGTATACTGAAACCAAATGGCCGTGCGCCGGTATAAAACAGCTGTTGGAAAAGATGTGGGGCCACCGCCTCCATTTGTGAAATCCCTCCGAATCCCTACAGTCAGTTCAAGATGCTCAGCATTCGCCGCGCCGTCGTCGCCCGCGCCCCCGCCACGTTCTCGGCGGTCACCATGCCCACCCGCTCGTTCTCGGACAAGTGGACCGAGAAGGAGATGGCCGAGGAGAAGCGCTTCTTCAAGTAAGGCCTCCCATGCGACGGCTGCTTCCTGGACGAGACGATTGATACGTGGCATGTGTAGCAAGGAAGACGAGAAGGCGCTCCGCCAGCTCCTCGCCAAGATGAAGGGCCAGGTCGACGGCACGGACGCCGCCAAGGCCCACGAAGCCGCCGAGAAGAAGCACATCGCCAAGATCCTCGGCTCGGACGTCTCGGCCGACGCCGTCGAGAAGCTCCTCAAGTGGAAGCACGACCAGCACTAAGCGCCACATCGATCGTGATGATGAAATGAATCAGTATGCATTAATCCTCTACCCACGACCGCAGCCTTCTCGTGGGTGCCATCCGAGACATATGGCACGCCGCCGGACCTTGCAGGTTGCCGCCTTTGGCGTCTTGCATGCTGTTTTCTATCGTACACCCCGAGGAAATGCATGCTTGCACTGGCCCGCCATTGCGGCCACCAAGTCGCAAGGGCGAGGGAACGCGAGATGGCAGCTTGGCATTTGTCGCCATGGCATCCTTGGATGGATGGCAAAGGGCAAATCTGGTTTGACAGAACATGTTGCGATCTTCGACTCGAGGGGCCGAAGACATCCCTGCGAGTTGCCTCGTCGCGCGCGACACAGGTGCACACGCTACGTGCGCCAACAAGGAGCAGCAAGTGAGTCTAGTTCTAAGAGTCGCTTTTCACTCGAGGCGCACAGCCGCTTTGACGGACGTCGCTCTGCTCTTCAAGGAGTCTTCTGTCAGTGTCAACTGTATTGGCATTCCATTTGCATACTATGAATCCACCAAGTGCTGTCGACGTCCTGGCGTGGGGCCTCTAAGATACAACGACGATCTTAATACTGGCGTTTACCTCACATACGTCTAGGATCCCGCGTGGCTGCTTCTGGTATCCTTTGCGACATCATAGCTGTAGGTACAGCGTGTATGTAGACGTCGCGCTCGCTTTACTATGCCTCTCGACGATCTGCCTAGGGTTCAGTGCGTCATCCAGGGAAGTCGAGTGGCGAAAGTCGGTGGCCCGAAGAGGCCGGTGGCATGCGCGGGGATAACAGCGTTGCTAGCTCTGGCGCCATTTCGATGCGAGCCAACTACATGTTGATCGCTCGCTTGCCGTCGGTCGAAGTACGATCGTCCCCATCTCCTCCGTGAAGTAATGCGAGGACAGATTCTGTTGTGCTCCTCGAAGATAGCTCTCGACGATCCCTCGAGTCGAAACACCCAGGGTTGGCATAAACGAGTCCGATGAGGAAAATCAATGTTGAGTTTGAGATGCATGAGGGCTCGACTGGTGGTGCACTTGTATGCTCAGAAACCCATGACTTTATGGTAACATTGTGCGTCAAAATATATTAATACTTGAAATACTCAAGAGTGAGCGATTCGACTCAAGCTGGCCAACCAATGAGATCGCTCACATGCGGCCAATGAAATGGGGTGAAATCTTTTGGGTCATTTTCTCTGATGCTGATTTGAGCGAACCGCTGTGTTGTGGATGTGTGCCCGTCCAAGCTACGTCGCTCGCTGCACCAGGGTCCACACCAGGGAACCCATCCTGCTCAGGACCACTGCAAGTCTGTCCACAGAAGCGACGACACTGATGCTGCTCACATGTCGCCCATGTGTGCACCGGCGTTCAAGACCCACAGTGTAAATATAATTCAACTCTGACAACTTGGTAACCTCCTAATGTCAGAAATCCATGATGAGAGTGTTCGAGGTTACTGAGGCTACAAGCACGATTTGCGCTGGTGGCTGGCAGCCACAACTGCTACTACATTGTGATGGCCGCAATGTTTGCAGTGAACCCAGCTTACAGTACCACAAGGTGCATTCTAGTGAGCGATCTCATGACTGTATAGCAGCAACAACAGCAGGTTGGGTATGTTGACAAGAGATCGGCCTAACTTGGTTTGGCAAGCCGCTTGTAGCCGTCGGAATACGAAATTTTGGCGCCGAGAGCGTCGGGGGATTGGCGACACCGTACGTCACACTGCTATCAGCCACCCCTGCTTTCGCCAGCCGACTTCGTTCATTTTTCAATTGCCTCTGTCGACCATGGTGCGTGTCTTTCTCGCCTCGTCTCTCAGTCTCGCGCTCGCCCATGCGCTCGACACGACAGCACCACCCACTAACGCGACGGCGACGACTGACCTCGACGATGCCTCTGTGCTCAAGCAGTTCCAAGCGTGGCAGGCCTCCCCCGCCGGCCAGTTTGCTCGCAAGCAAGGCCTTCTGGAGAGTGCGGAGGCCGGTCCCGACCCGGTTCGGCTCGCCGCGTTCAAGGAGACGCTCATCACGATTGCGGAGCTCAACCAAAAGCACACGAGCGCGACCTTCTCGGCCGACAACCCGTTTGCTGCGATGACCAACGACGAGTTCGCCACCTATATCAAGCGCGCTGGCGCCGACGTCCAAGCTACGGCGGACCCATCGCGCCTCGAGACATCGACCGCAACCGACTCGATGGACTGGGCACCGTCTGGGTGCGTCGCGCCTGTGAAGGACCAAGGTGTGTGCGGCTCGTGCTACGCCCACGCAGCGGTCGCGGCCGTCGAAAGCGCCATGTGCCTCTTGAGCAACCCGCGCAAACTCGTAACGTACTCGGACCAACAGCTCACGAGCTGCGGTCCCGGCGGCTGCACCGGTGGCCTCTCGTTGCGCTCGCTCAACTGGATGCTGGCGAATGGCGTGTGCACGCAAGACGCGTACCCATACAGCAACCAATTTACTTCGGTCACGGAGACGTGCAAGACGACGTGCAGTCCCGTGAAGCTACCGTTCACAGCGCTTGGCAAGTCGGTCGGTGAGAAGGAGCTCGAGACCAACCTGCGACGGCAACCCGTCGCGGCGACGATGGCCGCGTCCAGCGCCGTCTTCAAGAACTACCAAAGCGGCATCATCACGTCCGGCTGCGACACGGAGATCGACCACATGGTCCTCGCCGTCGGCTACGGCATCGACGCTGGTCTCCCGTTCTTCAAGTTCAAGAACTCGTGGGGCACGTCCTGGGGCGAGCAGGGCTACTTCCGGCTACAGCGCGGCGTTGGCGGCGTTGGTACGTGCGGGCTAGCGACCGGCGGTGACTTTCCGCAGATTGCGCCGCCGACATTCGGCTTGGCGACTGCACGCGGTGCTGTCGTGTACGAATA
>NW_008246182.1:128340-129627 GCF_000281045.1 Saprolegnia diclina VS20
GGGGAGTATCGCGTCCACACGTACGCGTGCGATGCGACCAACGGCAACCAGTTTTGGACGATCGACAGCGCCCGGCAGCGCATCAAGCACCGGACGCACCCCAACTTGTGCCTCGATGTCGACCCAACGCAGAACAACAAGGTGCAGGTGTGGAGCTGCTACGACAACGCGCCCAACCAGCGCATCGCGATTACCGAAGAAAAGGTCAGACTCAACGCGTTCAACGGCCGGTACCTTGTCAGCGGCCAAGGCATTTTGCAGTTTGTGCAGATCTGGGGTGTCCCCTTCGAGTGGGTCGTCAACAACGTCGACATGACGTGGCGTGCGCGCTCGGACGGCGGCGGCGACAAGTGCTTGGACGCATACGAAGCCCGGAACGGCGGCACCGTGCACTTGTGGCCTTGCGACTCGAACAATGCCAACCAAAAGTGGCGCTTCGACGCGGCGACCGGCCAGCTTCGCCACGCGACGCACACTGGTTTTTGCCTCGATATGGCGACGACCACCGGTGCGAAGCCGCAACTCTGGACGTGCAACACGCCCACCAACGACTTGCAAAAGTTCACCTACGAGTCGCTCAGCTTCCCGCAGTAAAAATGTCCTCTTTATTCTTGAAGCCGAGAACGTTATTCTCCATCCATACGATTTGCACTCAGAAAATATACACAAAATATATCAATCATTGCTGTAGAAGATGGTCCTGAGGTTCTCTGAGATGGTGTCGAAATGACTGCTTGCTCAAGTGCGTCTAACCTTTCATCTGCTTGGACTTGGACTAAAAACGCTTGGCGCGCCTGGGTGGCGTCAAAAAGCTCACGTTTGCATCGAAATACACTCGGATTACGTGCAACCTGAATATTGTCTCCCAATGACTGCGGTCATCTCACGTACGCGCTCGTCATGAAAATGGACTTGGTCGTGCGACCACAACCACACAACGGCAGAGTGTGTTCGAGTGTACTTTGACGTGCAAGTATAGTATGTGCATGTTGGTAAAATATAAGTGCAATGTGACGAGCTCAAAGTGCATTGTGCGATTTCGGCTCGATGCAGCTCAGGCCTTGGCTTCCGGCAACAGCTCACGAGTATGGCAGGATCTATTTGAGCTCAAACAACCAGTCACAACCGGTGAACTGGATTTACAGGGCCATGTCTCACTACTATCAGCACCTCTATCAGCCGTGGAAATCAGCTGTCGCCCCGGCTGGAACTCGACGCTCCAAAATGAACCAATGCAATCGAAGTGTTCGCGAGTCCCTCGCATTTGATTGGCTTTTAGCGACGTCC
>NW_008246182.1:132072-133854 GCF_000281045.1 Saprolegnia diclina VS20
TTCCAGAGCTCACCACGTTGCCGTTCGGCTTGATGACGACGGGCGGCGCTGTGATCTACGAGTACTACGGCAACTTGTACGCTGGTGCCGCGAGCAACAGTTTGAACGAGGAGTGGCGCTACCGCACGGAAACGCATCAGATCATCGTGAGCTCCAACAACCAGTGCCTTGATGCGTACAAGGACAGCGCGTCCGGGGAGTATCGCGTCCACGTGTATCCTTGCGAAGACATCAACCGCAATCAGTACTGGACAATCGACAGCGCTCGGCAGCGCATCCGACACTTGACGCACCCCAACCTGTGCCTCGATGTCGACCCGACGCAGAACAACAAGGTGCAGGTGTGGACCTGCTACCTCGACGCGCCCAACCAGCGCATCATGGTCACCGAAGACGCGATCAAGCTCAGCGCGTTCAATGGCCGGTATCTCGCGAGCGACCAAGGCATTGCGCGGTTTGTGGACGTCTGGGGCGAGCCGATTGAATGGATCGTCAGCACTGTCGACTTGACGTGGCGTTGGCGCTTGCAATTCTTCAGCAGCAACGAGTGCTTGGACGCGTACGAGCCCTGGAACGGTGGCACCGTGCACACGTGGCCCTGCGACTCTAACAACGGCAACCAAAAATGGCGCTACGACCCGGCTACCGGCCAGCTGCGCCACGCGACGCACACAGGTTTTTGCCTCGATATGTCGACAACGGACTTCAACATGGAGTTTGGTACGAGACCGTACCTCTGGGAGCGCAAAACGCCCGCCAACAAATTGCAAGTGTTTACCTACGAATCGCAGAGGTTCGAAAACTAAGACAGCGTCGCTTCGTTTTGAAATAAGTATGACGTTATTTTCCATGGAAGCGCTCTTTAGTCCAGTGCAAACGCTCGTTCGTTGTAAAAATGAAGATAATGGATATACGGTATGAGTACCAAGTGTGGATTGGGTGTAGAGTGTACATGTAACCGCAGCGCCGAGTGTGTCCACATCCGGGGCAACAATCCCAACGATCCACTCAGTTTTAAACGTGCATTTGGCACGGGTAGCCGCTGTAATGGGTCCGAGTCCAGCAAAGATTCGACGCGCTGCCGAAACCAACATGTGCCAACGGTCCGTGGATTTGTGTCGAAGTTCCAAGTACAGTCTGGTAAGCTCCAAGTACGGCTCGACGAAGTTTAGGCCTTCGCTTTAGGCCACAAACCCCTCACACTATCTAGTCACTTTATCCGGCACCTGATGTAATAATTTAGCGGGGGTTACGAAGACGTGTCTCACTGCTATCAGCCGTGGCTATCAGCCGTGGCTATCAGCTGTGGCCCTGGATGTAACTCGACATTCCAAAATGAACCAATCCCATCGACGAGCATCTACGTGCCTCGCATTTGATTGGCCTTGAGCCACATCGATAGCGCCGATGAGACCTCCACCTTCACGAGCCGCTGCATCATTTTGGAATTGCCTTTGCCGACCACGATGCGCATCGTACTTGCTTCACATTTCAGTCTCGCGCTTGCACACGCACTCAACACGACAGCACCGCCGGTCAATGCGACGGCAACACCCGAGCTCGACGAGGCGGCCGTGCCCGCGCAGGCTCGGCCCACCGCACTCGAGGAGTCAACGGACACAGCGCCAGATTTTGGCTTGTGGACCGCTCGCGGCGATGCTATCTACGAGTACTACGGCAAATTGTACGCTGGCGCCCCGAGCTGGAGTGCAAACGAGTGGTGGCGCTACGATACCAATACGCGCCAGCTCAAGGTGGACTCCAACCAGCAGTGCCTCGATG
>NW_008246182.1:133954-134467 GCF_000281045.1 Saprolegnia diclina VS20
TCCAAAATGAACCAATGCAATCGAAGTGTTCGCGAGTCCCTCGCATTTGATTGGCTTTTAGCGACGTCCCACGGCGTCGCTGGCACCGACGAGAACCACGTGTCGTGAAGCCCGAACACGGGTCCACGGTCGGATGTAGCTCAGTCGTCTCCAGTCGTAAAAAGGGATGTGATTGACGTCAATTGTCTACGTCTACAGCCTGCCAAAAGGCGGCACTATTACCAGACAGCTGTCTGGCCTTGGATTGGCTCGAATGCCTTGAGGGGTCGGTGCGTCACGCCGATGCACCGCCGGGACGCCACGTTGCGCGGGTCTTTGGTCGGCACGCGTCCATCCAGCAGGGGAATCCTTCAATCTTGAAGGTCGTGAGAGGGCCCTCGAACCTTCCTTGGCCACTTGGCGAGGTCTTGGCCCAAAAGGCGATTGGCGCCTCACGACACACGCACCACAAACCACCGCGCCTCAGCACTTACCTTTCATTTTGCAATTGCCTTTGTGGACCATGATGCGCCT
>NW_008246183.1:0-10232 GCF_000281045.1 Saprolegnia diclina VS20
AAAAGACGTCGGTCTTGTGAGGCATCCGACGGGACAACATTCGTTAACGGCGCTAGTATTTGTGCACAAATGTATGGGTAATCTCTCTGAACGGACTCGAGGCGGCAGGAAGAAGTCGTGCGCTGAAAACTACTGATCGGGCAATCGCGTGCAGGATCGGTCGATGGGAAACTTGAAGTGGTCAGTGCACGAACGCATGAGATTTTCACTGCTCACTTTTCAATTTGCTGCAAAATGAACGCTTCGACTCGCGTTGGCCAGGCCATCATTGGCGCCTCCACGCCCTCTGCGAACGAGAATGCTGCTGCTGGCAACAATGCCAACATCCACGGCCCCAACTCTGGTGTCAACGCCGCGGGCATGACCATCAGCGGCAACGGCAACCACGTCGGCAACATCACACATGGCGCGCCGGTGCACCACGGCGACGTCAAGAACGTCATTGGCGTCCAGATCAACGGTGACTACGCTACCAACCATGGCGCTGTCAACATGAGCGGATTTTAGATCCCGTCTCGGCGATTGCGTAGTAAGGACAACCCTTTATGAATATATGACTTTTCTTGTACACTTGCGCGTTATTTCGATGTCCGATACGAAACACCGCTTTACAGTGGAGCGAACTCGACAGCAAAACACTGACGAGCCCTTCGTCAGCCACACAAGCAGCGTCAAGACCGGAAGGACACGACAGAATCATCGGCGTTCGCATTGGAAATCAAAACGTGGGGTTACAAAATATCAAACAAATATCGGCAGAACTGGAAACTAGGGTCGGGTAGGACTAGGGTTTCGCAGCGGCCGCTCTGGGTGTCGAGAGATCGCACTAGATATGAAGCGCAAAAGGTATACTATCCGTGTGCATGGTGTAAACAGTTCCTTGGGTCGATATATGTATCCTTGCAAGTTTTGAAATTTGTAAAGACGTGCCCTTTTTCACGATATCGGATTCGGCAAATATCGCGTTAGAGAAGAATTCCGTACGTCTCGGGCCCGGTGCAGCGAGGGTCGTTGGGAAAGGCCAGTCCCGACGGGTTGTTGTTGCCAATGCCATGGCCCGTGCACGAGCAGCGCCCCGCACCGCACGCGTTCGACTTGAACGACTGGAGCTGCTCTTCCCTACTCGTCCACTGCTGGTTTGGGGTCGGACACCTGTCCCGATCAAACAAAGTATCAGATTATCAACTCAGAATGGCAGTGTACCCAAACGGCGACTGCTGCCGACGCTCCCAGGATACGCTTTGGGCGCACAAAGTCTTTTGCGCTGGCGTCAGCGAGCACGAGTTGCACGTATGACACACGCGGTTGGCTTCGGTAGAGCATGGCACTGCCTCGAACTCGTCCGCAGAGCAGAGAGCGCAGGCACGGCAGACGCGGTCCGTACTCGGCGAGCACTTGGTCGACGCAAACGTTTCGCGCTGGCACTGCGTACACCCTACGTACAGCGGGCTACTTTCGGGGTCGCGGAAGCGAGCGTACGCTGGCAAACAGTGTCGTGGGTCGGCGAGCACGTCATTTCGGCAAAGTGGTCGGCCGCGCAGACCGTACACGGTAAGCACACTCGGCTCTGCGAGTCGGAGCAGCGCGCCGAGAGGTACGAGGAGGTCGGGCACGGCGAACAGTCCGCGGTGGCTGATGCACTCAGAAAATACGGAGGCAACAGCGAGTGCCCCATGATATCGGCGATTTGATTGGTCGCGACGAGAATCGTCGTTGCTGGCGACCGGCCAATGACGCCGGTGGCATCGATCCGCGCCTTGTCCATTGGCGCGACAAAGATGGTGATGAGCGTGCCGTCACTCGGCACCGGAGGTAACGCCGCCAGACCACCCACCGACCGCGTGCCTACGTCCTCCAACGTCAATCGAAGCAAGTGTCGAGTATGCGACCTGCAACGACATAGCTAGCGCTCGAGAGCAAGGCGCAGGCAGTGCGTGCGAGGCTGTCGCAAAGCTGCAGTTGTGATGGCACCACGGAGGAGGGGTTGACGACCTTGGAGAACCGGAGCTGGAGGTACTGGCCATCATAGACGAATCGCAGCAGCGATGGAGCCAGCGTGTCGCCGACAAACGCGGTTGCCTAGGACGCCACAAAGGTTTAGGGTTGTTTGTACCAAATATATATTACCGGAAAGGGTGTCTGAGCCGGCAGTGGGGGAACCACACACCCGTTTATCGACGTGGAGGCGCAGTTGAAGGTTGGGTATTCCACGAATCCTGTGGGATACGCGATGTTTGTTGTCGAAATAGATGCTGCGAGGCCAGCTCTTTGAAGCGCGTTGACATCGCTGGGAGCCAACTGGACAAACACCTACGACACCTTCCAGTACATGTACTACGTACAAGCAAGAGCAATACAAGTGTCGGGTCAGGACGGGGGACCACGGTCGAGGACGCGCTCAGAGTGTACAGTCCTGTAGAGGCTGCAACGCTCAGAGACGCCACGTTGGCCGTGGTCGCCAGCACAGGTCTCGAGTACTGTAGCGTTAACGAGCGGCCCGTCATCTCCAATTGCGCGCCGACCAGCGTCGGGACTATCGTGTGGTTCGACACGCGTGTCGTAGCCTTTACTAATACCTTGCGCCGTCGCCTGCAGATACACCTAGCCCTATGTGAGACGACGATGGTACATGGAACCGCAAGGTACCGCGTACTGCGCCGAAGGTCCGAGCACCACCGTCTGCGGGTCGGACAAAACGATCGACAGCGTGCGCGGCGGCGACGCGGTGCCGCTGAAGTGCGTGGAAGGAGGTGACAGAATCGTCAGCGACACGGTGACGTCGCGCGCGTCAGTGTCCTGCCACGAGATTCGCTGTCCGACGCTGACAAAGTCGACGTCAGGCTGCGCCGTCTGGCCCACGGTCTGAACGTAGACAGAGGCGGCACCGACACTCCCTCTTGACCGACGCACCTAGTGGTTGCTTGACTTGAGCTCTTTCCTGCGAGATGGATAACGTACGGTGAACGTATATGTGCCGGCCTGTATCACAACCCATGGTGCGGTGGGGCCAATCCCAGACTGGTACACTGGGATTTGCGCCTGGAGCAGCTGGTCACTCGCCATTGGCATACCGCTCAGCGCCGTTTGGAGAGCGGGTACGGTGACCACGTTGACTTCCCCACCTATGCCACACTGTTGATACCGACAAGACTGTGGATGTACGTTGCAGACCCAAAGGCGGTGCAAATGGAAGCGACAGGACCGAAATACTGGTGCTGCTAGCGACAGGTGATAGCGATGCGCCGCCGGTGGGGTTAGTCAAGGTCACAACCACTCGTTTTTGCGTGTTTGGGGAGATTTGCGTTTGAACGACAAAGCTCTGGCTGGCGCCGTCGCCGTCTTGCCAGCTCAAAGTTCCTAGCTCACCATAAATGCTCTCGACCTACACGTTGCACACCAACCTCGCTGCGGCACAAAGTCCGTGGTCGCAATCGTGTTGGTACTCGGGTCGGGCGTCGCTTCGAACTGCACCGAGACGGCGCCAACTGCTCCGTTGCGTCGCTCGACGTACACCCGAACGGCGCCGCCTTCGTCGACAGAGTACGTCGTCGCCGCGCAAACCGAAAAGCAAGGCGCGCCCAGCTGAAAGACGCCAGCCGGCACAGCTACGTCCGCCGTGGTAGACACGTTTGTATCTCTCTAGAGTACCTTGGTTGGTGCCCAGCACTGTCAACAGAATGGTCGATGGCGATGCGAGCAATGCGCCGCCGCTCGGACGCAGCAGCTGCAGAGACAACTGCTTTGCACTGTGGTAAATTGCCGCGTTGAAGAAGCTCAAAGTGATCGTTTTGGGGGTCGCATCGCCGTCGGCCCAGAAGAGCACGTTGCCACCGGGAAATGTCGGTAAGGAAAAATCAGTATCGGGAATCGGCACTTGTGCGGGGTCGAGGTTGGGGACGGGCGCAATGGCATACTCGACTTGGAGACTGCCTGTACTACCGCCAAGGCGCTCTACGGAAAGAGAGACAGGATACGGCGTCGTTGGTGCGAGTGTTGTCGGCACGGAAATGTTGATGGCCGGCGCTGCAAACGCGAGGTCGCCTAGGTCCACTAGACGGATATATAAAGTATAGTACGGTACATGTCGGTTAAGACGTACGGTTTATGGATTGGATGGTCACAGTCGCGGTCGCCATGCTTGGGTAAATCTGCGTCGTGCCATCGCCGGGGCTCATGTTAATGGAGAAAGAAACGTCCCGCAACAGAACGCGCGGGAGGAACGCGATCGGGACTTGAACCGGCGCCCAGCTGCCGGCTGCCCACGCGACCGAGAGGTTGACGATCGGAGCGAAATCGACACCCGCGACGGCCGAGCCATTTTGCGAGTTGAGCAAAACGGACGCGGGCCCGTCTGCGCCCAAGGCACGTTGGACTAGTTGGCATGTGGTAACATACTGTCAATGTAAAAGCACCAAACTCACGAAGGAGGACGACTGAGCCCCACTGGTTCGTGGCGGCGTACGTTGTCGGGCTAAATTGAATGCGGCCGGGGGCCAAGGCTCCTAGTGCAGCTGAATGCGTCTCACGTCAAGAGGAGTACTAGCCGTCGCACCTACGCAGCTGAGGGCAGCCGCCGCGAGCACCGCCCACATAACTTGGCAGCTGAAACGGTCGCACCCAAAATACATATGTTGTACATGAAGGCAATCAAGTCGAGATATTGACGAAGACCAGCCGCTATTGCCGTGTTCGGGACTAACGCGAATATCTCTCCAAGACCATCATCGACAGCTGGATAACTAGCGCTAGAGCAAGAAGCGTCATCGGCCATGACCTCGGCGAGAGGCCAAAGCCAAGAGAGCCGTTGTTGATGGCGTAGTTGCCGTTTTGCTGAACACCAATCGTAGTTTTCGTGGTGATGACAGTTGTAGGGGTCTGGCGCTGCCGGCTCTTGGCCTCCAGGATCACCGCGACGATGGCAGGACGACCCTTTGTTTCGGCAACGTAGAGAGGTGTCGCATAGTCCTATCCACAGCCATGACGAGGGTTAGGGTCATGACCAGCATACCTTTGCGACTTGAGTCACGTTGGCGCCTTCGCTGATGAGGAACTTGACAATGTCGAGGTGTCCGCTCTCAACTGCCATGAACAGTGGGGTGCGACCGAGCTACGAATGTAGTCAACAAGGAGTCGCTCACACCATGATTCTGGTGCACCTCGTCTGCGTGGTCGACATTCGCATTGCTTTTGCCGACCAGCAAATACAGAGTCGACAGATGGCCTTCCTTGGCAGCGATCCAGAGCGGGGTTTGACCGCGCTATTCAATTCATCACTCCTTCTAGTGTCGCGGCAGGACGTGTCGTACATCGTTGCATTGATCGACACTGGCGCCGGCGACCAAGAGGATCTGCACCACTGCGTCGTGGCCTCGCGACGACGCCGCATGCAACGGCGTCTCTCCGCGCTAGCACCCCATTGACATTACCGCCTATACTAGATGCAAACGAAAAGACCTTGGTCGCTTGTCGCACATTTCCCCACCGATAGAGCAGGAGGTCGCGCACGATGGCCTTGTGCCCGTGCAACGAGGCAATGTAGAGTGGCGTTCGCCCCTCCTGTCGCAACGTAGTAGGCCTCATGACGGCACAGGGAGACGTACGTTGTCTTCACCCGTCGGGCTCGCACCGTTCCACATGAGTAGATTGACGAGGTGATCCTGCCCGTGCTCGCATGCCGTGAACAGGGCGGAGGTGCCATCCTGTCGTCCATGAGTCGCCTGCCGAGGTCCGGATATGTACATTGGCGCGCTGGTCGAGGTCGGGTCGACGGCCGAGGAGGGTCCGAGCAAAGGCGATTTTTTCCACAATGGCGACGTGACCATATCGACACGCAATGTAGAGAGCGGTTCGCCCCTCCTAACCGATAGCGTCCGACCAAAGCCACGGCTGGTGACGACGTACGTTGTCGCGCTGGTCAACGCTGAGACCCTTCCTCCATAAGAGAGCGCGGAACACCTTGATGTGCCCAAACCGTGACGCGACGTGCAGCACGGTCTCGCCTCGCTGACCGATGGCAAGTCAGTGTCCTGGACCATGAACGCGACGACGTACTGTGGAGCACTTGTGGATGTCAGCACCGTAGCTGATGAGGCTGTTGACCATACTCTCGTGCCCCCTTTGACACGCAATGTACAGAGGTGTGTGGCCCTCCTGCCCAGCGCGTGAGCGCGAAAATTGAAGTCGTGTCTACCTCGTTTTGCCAGTTGGGATCCGCACCCTCGCCAACGAGGCGGCGGACGTCGGTCCAGTTGCCTCTGCTAGCAGTCTCGTATAATTCCTTTCCCAACAAAGGCGGTCCTTGGGTGTTCTACACCAAATGATTAGCATCATCGCACCTCTCATCGCCTACGCCCATGTCGGTCTGGCCTCAAGTGACAGCCATCGGCAAATATCCGGGAATCGCTGTCATCCGGTTAACCAGCCGGTGGCGCCGACATCGGAGGCGATCCGGCCACCGAGCTCCGACCCGTCTTCCAACAAGACACGAACACGAACGGTCGTTGACTGACGGTGACGGCTCGTGGCTGGTAAGGCCAGAGTGTCCTTGTCACCAGGCTAGCAGCCCTTTGAAGCTAGCAGGTTGGTTGTTCGATTGTCAACAGTTGAACAGGGCAAGAAGTGGAGACCCGCTACCCAGCAATACTGCAGGGAATCGCACCGTCTTGAGTCCCAGCAAAATTCGTAAAATGCAAGCGCATGTGGAGAAGGAGCGCGTCGCCACGAGCGCTTTGCTCTGTTGTGAGCAAGGTGTTGTGAGGTTGTACGTTCATTGTACGCTGTACGTACGCTCCATGTACTGTGAACGTACGAGCCGTACACGATCGTCAGGCCAGGTGGCCATTGACACCGCAACCAGAGTGGGATCGCGCCGGGATGATAGCCGCAAGCGCCCTGGAACCAGATGGCCCACAAGCGCTTTGACGACGACGAACGAATGAGCAGCCTCAACCTCCTCGCGCGGCGCGGCAACGTGCTCGAGATCCAGCGCCGGCTCGCGCAGGGCGCGCTGGTCGACGCCACGGACGAGGTCGTCCCTCGCAACCTACATGCAGCCTCTCATATGCTTGTAGACGGGCGACACGCCGCTGGTGCAGGCGGCGGCCAACGGCCACGATAGCGTCGTCTGCGTCCTCCTCGACCACCAAGCGTCCACCGAGGGTGTCCGCGACGTACGTCGCCGTCTTCCTCTTGTCGTTCATGGCGCATACGTACGTAGGATCGCCTCTCGGCGCTGCTGCGCGCGACGCAAAAAGGCTCGGCGACGACCGTCGCGCTTCTTGCGAGCCACCACGCCAACCTCGAAGCCCTCTTCCCCGTACGCTACGAAAATGGCCAGCAGCTTGAGTAGCGATTGACCGTAGGACGGCAAGACCGCGCTGGTGTACGCGGCGCAGCACGGCCAGTCGCAGCTCGTCGAGACGCTGCTTGAGCACCACGCCAACACGGAGGCCACGGACGAGGTATGCTGGTTTGGGTGCTTTTAGCTTGAGATGCGTGGAATTAGACGGGCAACACAGCGCTGCACTACGCGACCGAGAATGGCAACACGCGCATCGTGACGCTCCTCCTCCAGGCCAACGCGCGCTCGACCGTCTACAACTACGTACTGTAGATTCGATGTCAAACAGAGTTTGAAACAGCGCGTGTAGGCGCGCAACACGCCTCTGCTGGCCGCCTGCATCAACAGCCACGTCGAGGTGCTCCGCGTGCTTTTGCAGTACGACACGGACCTCGAGGCGTACAACGACGACGGCTGGTCCGCGCTCATGTACGCGTCCGCCATGGGCCACTACGAGTGCGTCAAGCTCCTCCTCGGGAAGGGTGCGCGCGTCCAGGCAGTCTCCT
Source organism: Saprolegnia diclina VS20 (assembly GCF_000281045.1). Lineage (NCBI taxonomy): Eukaryota > Oomycota > Saprolegniomycetes > Saprolegniales > Saprolegniaceae > Saprolegnia > Saprolegnia diclina. Next base: position 7,846 of record NW_008246183.1, read on the forward strand.
CGGTCCGACAGACGATTTTTCCAGTGGATTTGACATCCAGTGGATCTAGAACGGCTCGACGGCGCTGCTGGTTGCGACGCGCAAGGGATACCACGATGTTGTGCTGCTTTTGCTGCAGCACAAGGCGCCCGTCGACGCCAAGTTCAACACGGTTCGTTCCTCGAATTTTCTGCGAATCCTAGCAACGGCGTAGGGCGGGCTGACGTCGCTTATGGTGGCCGCGACGCAAGGCTACTTGAGTATTTTGCAGCTTTTGCTGCAGTTCCAAGCCAACTTTTTGCTGCGGAACCACGTACCCCTCGAAGTCTACAATATCAATGTATCGAGCGTCGATTCTAGGACAACAAGACGGCACTCGACCTCGCGACCGAGAAGAACCACATGAGCTGCCGGTCGCTCCTCGACATGCGCGAGCGCCACCCGCTGCTGTACTTTGCCAAAGTCGGCCAGCTCAAGCCCCTCCAGCAGCTCGTGCGCCAGCACGTGGACATCGACGACCACGACGAGGTACACTCGCTGCAACAATTCGCCTATACGAGTACATGGTGACTAGCTCGGGAAAACCGCGCTCATGTACGCTGCGAGCGCCAACCAAGTGGACGTAGTCGAGTATCTCTTGAGCCTTCAAGTGGCGGTCGACGCCTGCGACAACGTACCGCCATCATTGCTCTTCTGTACTGAATAGGAGAATTGTAGAACGGCGTCGACGCGCTCGCCATGGCGGTGGGCGACTGCCGGCACCTGCTCGAGCGCGAAATGCTCTACCGCGTCGTCAAGTCGGGCGACCTGACGACGTTTCGAGACATCCTCGCGCAGAACCCGACCATGGACATTGAGCAGCGCAATCCGGTACGATGCTGTATGTATCAACTTGATACAAATGGAGATTTATAGAGCGGAACGACGCTGCTGATGCTCGCGGCGCAGTACGGCCATGCCGACATGACCAAGCTGCTCCTCGACCGCAACGCCAACCTCAACGCGGAAGAGACGGTGCTGCGTCGTCGCGTGTTCTTTTGTGCGAATTCCTGCGTAGGACGGGTCCACGGCGCTCTTTTACGCGACCGACAACAACCACAAGGTCTGCCGCGCGCTCTTGGAGAAGGAGATGGCGTTCCGCGAGCGCTACCCGCTTCTCTACCACGCTCGTTGCGGTAGCACCTCCCATAGTGGAATGCTATGAGACAATATTGTCTACCCAGGTGACGTGGCCAAGGCGGCGCTGGTCCTCGACGCGGACGCCGACCCCGACGAGCGCGACGAGGTGCTATGCAACTATAGAAAAAGGGCTATAACAATATACGTAGGACGGCTGGTCGGCGCTCATGTATGCGGCGTCGCTGGGCCACACGGCCATGATCCAGCTGCTTCTCGAGCGCAACGCGCAGATCGGCGGCACGGATAAAGGCGGCAAGACGGCGTTCATGGTCGCCAAGGACAAGGCCGTGTTCGTCAAGCTCATTTTGGAGAAGAACGCGACCGAGCTGCGCTTCAACGAACTCATGTTCAAAGGTTGCACCATCCCAAGTACTGACTGTGCGAATTGAAGATGAATCTAGGCGCGATCGAGTGCGACCCCAAGCTCGGCAAGGAGATCCTCAACGCCTTTGTGGTCGAGAGCGGTCGCTACAGTCTCGAGTTTCGCGACGTACGTGGCGCGTCCTCGTGCGAATTTCCTTATCAAGTACCTTAGCTGGATCGCATTTACGGGCGGGAGACGATCCAGCAGAGCGCGCTCTACTCGATTCTCAACCTCGAGGGCGACGACGAGGCCGAACAGGGCGTCAAGCAACACTGCCTCCAGCATGTCGTCATGCGCCGCGTGCTCCAGCTCAAGTGGGAGGTACTTTGTCCGCATTTTGTACTATGTAAGACAATTTTCTCTAGTTCTTCGCCCAGCGCATGTACATTGAGCAGTTCCTCATGTACATTCTGCTGCTGGCGTCGTCAGTCCTCTCGGGCTGCCTCTACCAGCTCGACGACGCAGCCGAAGTGACGCCGCCGCCCGTCTTCAAGGACATTTCCAACGTCATTTGGCAGCGCAACAAGACGGCCACCAACGGCACGCGGTCGCTCATCGCCGTCATCTCGTTCCCGACTTCGAGTAACGTCACGTCGGCCGCGCAGACGACGACGACCAACGCGACCTTTGACACGGACACGTTCCGCTTTGGCATCATGGTAAACTTGTCTCTATCTTCATGGAAATTGCTCAACATTTACAAAAATCACAAAATTAGCTCTGGAGCATCCTCTGCGTGTGGGTCGTCGTCTCGTACGTGATTGCGCACTACGGCCTCAAGCCCAAGCGGCTCTGGAGCCTCGCGCGCTGGTCCCGCGACGGCACGTACGGCGGCTTCTTTGCCTTTTTGCTGCGGGTGCGTTCT
>NW_008246183.1:44004-46744 GCF_000281045.1 Saprolegnia diclina VS20
CTCATCGACGGGTACGACGGCGCCTCGGCCACGTTGCACATGCCCTGACCGCCGCCACCGCGCTGGAGACGCATGTAGCCGCGCTCGCCCCAGCCAGTGCCCCACGAGTTGCGGATCTTGAAGTAGCTGCCGCCGTCCGAGCCATACCCGACCGCAATGACCGCGTGGTCCGACTGGCCGCCGGGACACGACTTGACAATACCGCTCTTGTAGTTGCGCCACACGTTGTTGCCGGCCTCGACGACGACGGTCACCGGTTGCTTGTCGAGCGCCGACTGCAGCGCGCTCTCGCCACGAATGTCGACGGGCGCACCGACGCTGAGCTTGTTCTTCTTGCAGTTCTGCTTGCACTGGCTGTCGCTCTGCGTGTACGGAAAGTCGGACGACGAGCACACGCCCGTCTGCGCAATGTACTCGAGGGCCTTGTTGGGCCAGCCGCCCTGGCAACCCTGACCCGCGCTCGACGCGCAGCTCACGAGCTGCTGCTCCGAGAGGTCGATGAGCTGACCCGTGACGAGGCAGTGCGCCATCGCAGACGCACCGACGGCCGCAAACGACCAGCACGAGCCGCAGCTGCCCTGGTTCTTGATGGCCGGCATGCACTTGCCCGTCGTCCAGTCCTTCCCGCTCGCCTCGCGCTGCGCTGGCGTGAGCTGGAGCTGGATGTTTTCACCGCGGAGCTGGCGCTTCTTGGGGGGCGACCCGAACGCGCCCTTGACAAACTTTTCAAACTCGGCGTCCGTCATGAGCGCAAACTGGTTGTCCGTCGAGAAGGTCGCCGACCCGTTGTGCTCCTTGTTGAGGTCCGCGACGACCTTCTTGGTGTGGGCAAAGCGCGTGAGCTCCGTCTCGAGCTGTTCGTGCGCGTTGAAGCTTTCGGTGCGCGGCTTGGGCGGGAGGAGACCCTGGACGACAGCGGCCTTGCCGGCCTGGCTCTTCTTCCACGCGTCGAGTTCTTGGAGGAGCTCGTTGCGCTCCTTGTTGGTCATCTCGAGCGCGGTCGCCGACGCCGCGAGAAGGGCGGTTGTGAGGAAGATGGACTTCATGGCCAAAGGGGAAAAGGTAAAATGGATCTCCGAGATCACCACATCAAAAGTCGATCTTGACACACATATGTTGGTGTCGTCTGCCTCTCTGTTTCGAACGTTCTGACTGGACGCGCCATCTGTTGTCCGCGTCGGAAGGATCATGTCCTGGCGATTTGCAGCCACTTGTGTGCGACTCGACGCCACGACGAGGCGGTCGTCGCCGAGAGGACGTGCTGTGTCCACAACGATCTCGGGCGTCTGAGAATCGAAGCGGCGGCGTCCGTCTCATGGTAGCGGCGTGTTGGTAGCGGCGATTCGAACCCTGAGCATGCATTGCACCAATGTCCGCAGTCGGTTCTTTGAGACGCAAGGCAGGTGCAGGAACTCTGCCCGGCGTATACACGTCAAGTTCGAATCTTGCATACTAGTATCGATGGTCTTGGTCGGGGACGGAGCTTCTGGCCACAGGACGGACGGGTTGACGAGGCCAAGAACTTGGACAGCGCATTTTCACACTATGGAGAGTGCGAATACTACGAGGCCTCAGGACATTAGAGGAAGCTACTACGTGCATTGTCGGGTGCATATCCATGATGGCAAGGATGAGCCGCAACTGGCTTGGTGGGATCCGGTCGCCTTCTTCGATCCGAATACTTATGGGCCAAAATGCAACAACTGCGTGCGCCGACGCCGACTGCAAAACGCGTGCTCTGCGACATGGCCGTCGTACAGTGCTCTCTATTTGGCTGAGCTGAATACGTGGTGGTATAGCAATGAGCTCGAGCAAAGGTGGTGATATTGGGCGGAGTAGGCGCCGAGCAAACCAGATCAGACTGGAGTAGAGGGCTTCAGCACGATGAAAGAGCACGCAGTAGGTAGCATCAAAACGGCAGGTCCTAGGGTCAATTCAGCTGGACTTGTACTACGTACGTGGTTCGCGCGAAACGTGGAGAAAAAGCGCTATGGGCGCTGGTGCAAAAGGCGAGAGCGACCATGGGGCCGCACAACGCCGACGGTCAGGACTGACCAAGTATAAGATATCGCCTTTGATATAGCGAGTGCGGAAGGTGTCCTTTATAATGCACATCTTACGGAGTGATTTGGGATGCCTACTACTGATTGGCTGAAAAGGAGAGAGTCAACCAATGAGAGGGCTGTACCAGTTTGAACTGGGAAACCGAGGACAGTTGAACCGGAAAGGAAGACGTTTCCTGTGCGTCGAGGATCGCTTCTAGCACGAAGCATTTTGGTGCTAGGCGTAGCAACTAGTGAAATATAAGAAATGATTTACATTGCTCATGAGAGAGCGCATATCTTATTGGAGCAGAGGCGTCGTGATTTGCTCACATGCGACTTGCTGCACCATCCGAGTCTTCGCGACGTAGCTTTGTGAGAAGCAAACGCGACCAGGGCGATAGTTTTAGGACCGAAGTTGCTACAGTGTTTTGAGTTTGGGGCCGGTAGGTCGCCTCGTGCGCCCCAACAAGGGAAGTTATTCCCTTGGTCTAACGCTCCATCAGACCATGCGTAGAGCTTATTGAGACTGATAGTCACTCGCCCCGTTAACAAGCCACCGTCACGACAGTCTTTTCGAGACGCCAAAGTGCTCCGAAGCCAATACGGTGCAGCGCCAGCCCTGGATCGTCCATCGTTCGATCGACTAATATGACTTAGAGTCTGCTCGACCTGCTTGTGCGGCTGCATTCCTTATT
>NW_008246183.1:81134-84163 GCF_000281045.1 Saprolegnia diclina VS20
ACCACCATCGCCCTCACTTTTCATTTTCTCGCATCGCGACACCCAACATGATGCACACAAAGCTCACGGTTGCTGCCTTGGCCATGGCGTCGGTCGCGGCCACCGACATCTTTTCGGACGCGACGCTGGACGCGATCAAGGAGCTGCAGCAGTGGAAGGAGAGTGCGGCGGGCCAGAAGGCCATCGAGGCCGGCTTTGTGCCGACCACCGAGTCCGACGGCCGCCAAGAGGCTGGCACGACGCTCGAGGCCGTCGAGCTCGAGCGCTTCCTGGAGACCAAGAAGATCGTCGAGCAACTCAACAAGGACTACCCGGACGCCGAGTTCTCGGTCGACAACCCGTTCGCGCTCCTCACCGAAGACGAGTTTGCGCAGTACGTCATGGAGTCGTTTGGCCCGCCGACCCGCAAGTTGCGGTCGACGCACCCGGTCGGACGGGACCTCTCGGTGGCCCAGCGCCAAGCCGAAGACGAGAAGGACTGGTCGAGCCACAAGTGCAACGGACCGGTCAAGCACCAAGGCGGCTGCGGGTCGTGCTGGACGTTTGCGGCGACGGGCCAGGCCGCATTCTCGCACTGCCTTGCGACCGGCGAGCTTCTCGACCTCTCGCAACAGCAGCTCGTGAGCTGTGCGCGCGACGCCGGCCAGGGCTGCAAGGGCGGCTGGCCCCCGAACGCGCTCGAGTACATTCGCAAGACCGGTGTCTGCATGGACGCCGACTACCCATACGTCTCGGGCAACACCAAGCAGGACGGCACATGCCAAGAGTCGTGCAAGAAGACGAAGCTCCAGATCGGCGACACGGTTGAAATCCAAGGCGAAGGCGCGCTCCAAGAAGCGCTCAACGACCAGGTCGTCGAGGTCGCTGTCGAGGCCGGCAACAACGTATGGAAGAACTACAAGAAAGGTGTCATTCGGCAGTGCCCCGGCGCGCGCGTCGACCACGCCGTCATTGCTATGGGCTATGGCACCAAAGACGGTGTGAACCACTTCAAGATCAAGAACTCGTGGGGCACGACGTGGGGCGAGCAAGGGTACGTGTACCTCGAGCGCGGTGTCGGCGGCAAGGGCATGTGCAACGTCGCCGAGTACCCGTCGTATCCCAAGCTGGCATCGTCGCCCAAGCCGACGTCTGACAAGCCGACGCCCGCGCCAACGTCGGACGAGCCCTCGAACGAACCCACAGACGAACCCACGAACAAGCCCACGACCAAGCCCACTGGCAAGCCCACTGGCAAGCCCACGACGTCGCCCACGACGCACAAGCCCAAGCCGACGCAGCAGCCCAAGCCGACGTCCGGCGAGCCGACGACCAAGCCGACCCCGACGTCCAAGGCGCCGTCCAACAACTGCGGCGGCTGCACGGGTTGCTACTACCCCAACCAGCGCGCGTGCCAGCCGGCCTTTGACAAGGCCACGTGCGACGTCATGACGCCGTACTATGGTACTATCTGGTGCGGCAACTAAGTGGTATAGTGTCCATTGTGTCTTGTATGACTAAAAACCACGTCGTTTTCCCTTTCCAATCTTGTGTTGCGATCTTGGAATCCAAATCATCGAGGTGGCCAATCAGCATTCGGCGTGGACATCAATTCGGCCAATGAAAGAGATTGCAGCTGCGACCCAATCCGCAGGCTTCATTCGTGATGATTGCAGCCGATCGGTGCGAAGCAGCAGACGAAATCGTGGCAACATGGCTGCAAAGATGGCCAAATTGGCAGCAAGCGGTGGGCTCTGCGGCGACCAAGGCAACCACGTGATCGCCAAGTGCCACCGCTTTGACGACGTTGATGGGTGAGACCGCCGCAGCTCACAAGCAGCAACAAGCTTACATCGGTTCTGCCATGTAGCGAAGGCACTCTTCCTGCCTCCGTGACCGCTTCTGGTCGAGGTCATTGCGCGTGGTGACCTTGTCTTGGCATTTGCCGTAGCTACTTTGTCCGTGAAGACAACAACAATTGCAGTCGGGACACTGCTCGGCCTCGTCTCGGCCGCCGTCTCGATGTCAACAAACGCAAGCGCTGGGTCGAGCTGGTCGCCAAGCAGCGTCGTCGAGGCGGCGCATTTCCTACGCAATGCTTTCGGTGTCGATGTTGGTGCATGAAGAGGCTGCCGGTGGCGCGGACGGTTTGTCTTGGCTCCTGCCTCTGCAGGTCGTCGCCATCGTCGAGCGTCAAGTCCAGCGCCAACACACACCGTGTCGATGCCAAGAGAAACTAAGTCGACGGAGGCGCTGCCAGCGTACGACTGATCCCCGACCCAAGCCAACACGAACAACGCCGCGGTGCGCTTTGGATGCATGTAGAGACTTTGCAAGAGTCTGCAAGGTCCCACCCAAGCCACGTGCTGCGTGAGAAGCAAGCATTGAACGGGACTTGCCTCCTGATCTACCCCACGGAAGCCGCGATTCGGTCGGCCACACCTCGACGACGACGATCTCCTTGCGTAGATCCTAGTCCTACCCCTCCAGAGTCAACTGCGCTCCTACAGAGCTAGCTAGCTCGCTCCTACGACTACGACGATGAAGCGCGTGCGATGCGGATGAATTGCGCCGAGGGGTCCCTGCGATGGCCACGGACATTCACACGCAGAATGGCCAAACCACACACCACTAGGACATCGTTTCTCTGTACTATTTACGGGTTCGCAGTCCGAATAATGCATGCGACGAAAGCACGTTCGACTGATTTATCAGACATCTACCGACGCGTGGCTAGAAGGACTGCGTATCCGACACCCGACTGACACCCCTAGACCTACCCTAGACCTACCTCCGGTGCCATCCAGGTCCGCGGCCGTCGCAGATGAACCCATGTTCGACGCCGGAGATCCGAGCTCCCGCTGCCTCTCCGGCTCGGTCAGTATAGCGTCTCTGTGCTCTGGTACATAAATCCCGAGTCAAATACAGTACGCGCCCGGGTAAAGGACTCACGGGATGTGAGCACCTGGGTGCTACATCAGAGAACGAGACTGCACTTCCGAGCCAGCTCTCCACGCCCGAGCTGTCGTGGACCTGCTCAAGAGCTTGCA
>NW_008246183.1:84263-86525 GCF_000281045.1 Saprolegnia diclina VS20
GGCCTCGGGCAGCGCCGGCACCGACGTGACCGTGCTGAGCTGCTGGTGGAAGACTTTGAACTCGTTGAAGCGCTTATTGCAGCCAATCGGTGCGAAGCAGCAGTCGAAATCGTGGCAACCTGGCAGCAAAGATGGGCAAACTGGCAGCAAGCGGTGGGCTCTGCGGCGACCAAGACAACCACGTGATCGTCAAGTGCCGCCGCTTTGACGACGTCGATGGGTGAGACCGCCGCAACTCACAACCAGCAGTGTGCATCGGTTCTGCCTTGTAGCGAAGGCGCTCTTGCTGCCTCCGTGACCGCTTCTGGTCGAGGTCATTGCGCGTGGTGACCTTGTCTTGGCATTTGCCGCAGCTACTTTGTCCGTGAAGACAACAACACCGACACCGAAAGCATTGCGTAGGAAAGCAGCTGATATGCGCCGCCTCGACGACGCTGCTTGGCGACCAGCTCGACCCAGCGATTGCGTTTGTCGACATCGAGACAGCGACCGAGACGAGGCTGAGCAGTGTCCCGACTGCAATTGGTGTATGAAGAGGCTGCCGGTGGCGCGGACGGTTTGTCTTGGCTCCTGCCTCTGCAGGTCGTCGCCATCGTCGAGCGTCAAGTCCAGGCCGACACACACCGTGTCGATGCCAAGAGAAGCTATGTCGACGGAGGCACTGCCAGCGCACGACTAATCCCGACCCAAGCCAACACAAGCAACGCCGCGGTGCGCTTTGGATGCATGTAGAGACTTTGCAAGAGTCTCCAAGGTCCCACCCAAGCCACGTGCTGCGTGGGAAGCAAGCATTGAACGACACTTGCCTCCTGATCCACCCCACGGAAGCCGCGATTCGGTCGGCCACACCTCGACGACGACGATCTCCTTGCACAGATCCTAGCCCTATCCCTCCAGAGTCAGCTGCGCTCCTACGACTACGACTACGAAGCGCGTGCGATGCGGGCGAATTGCGCCGAGGGGTCCCTGCGATGGCCACGGACATTCGCACGCAGAATGGCCAAACCACACGCCACTAGGCCATCGTTTCTCTGTACTATTTACGGGTTCGCAGTCCGAATGATGCATGCGACGAAAGCACGTTCGACTGATTTATCAGACATCTATCGACGCGTGGCTAGAAGGACTGCGTATCAGACACGCCTAGACCTACCCTAGACCTACCCTAGACCTACCTCCGGTGCCACCCAGGTCCGCGGCCGTCGCAGATGAACCCATGTTCGACGCCGGAGATCCGAGCTCTCGCTGCCTCTCCGGCTCGGGCAGTATAGCGTCTCTCTGCTCTAGTACGTAAATCCCGAGTCAAATACAGTACGCGCCCGGGTAAAGGACGCACGGGATGTGAGCACCTGGGTGCTACATCAGAGAACGAGCCAGCTCTCCACGCCCGAGCTGTCGTGGACCTGCTCAAGAGCTCGCAACGTGATGACAATAGTGGCGCACAAGGAACGGTCTGTGCCAACGTCTGGATCCGACCTCGCACATCGCACATAGCCTTTTGCTCGCCGAATTGCTCACCTCCGACACAGGTGGTTTCTCGCCTTGCTTTGAGCAGGTCACGCTGCCAGCTGTTGATGTGCGTCTCTGTGGTAATGTATGCGGTCCCTTTCTCAACTTCAGAACTCGACCGAGTACGATGCACCACGCGATGTACTATCATAGATCAAGCTCCGCGTCACACGCTTCTTGGAAAGCAGACTGGCGCGTAGGACTCCGCATTGGCGCGGTCCCTTCTACACGCCGGCGTGCACCAACCCCGAGAGCTCATTCCACAACTTTCCATTTTCCACACAACATGATCCACGCCGCCACGATTCTTGTCGCCGCCCTCGCCACGTCTGCCGCCGCCGCCGACGTCTTTGGCCCAGAGAGCCTCGACCTTGTCCGCGAGTTTGAGGAGTGGAAGGCCAGCGAGGTCGGCCAGCAGGCCATCGAGAGCGGCTTTGTGCCGACAATCGAGGCCAACGGCCGCCAGGAAGGCGCCGAGTCGGAAGACGCGATCCAGCTCGAGCGCTTCCAGGAGACCAAGAAGATCGTCGAGCAGCTCAACAAGGAGCACCCCGAGGCCGAGTTCTCGGTGCACAACCCGTTTGCGCTGCTGAACGAAACCGAGTTTGCGGCTTTTGTCATGAAGTCGTTTGGCAACGACGAGCGCAAGCTGCGCGCCGCCGACCACATTGCCCGCGAGCTCACATCGGCGCAGCGCGAGGCGAGCGATGTCGACTGGGCCGCCCACCAGTGCAACGGCCCGGTCAAGCACCA
>NW_008246183.1:87810-88590 GCF_000281045.1 Saprolegnia diclina VS20
TCACAATAAGAAAATATCTTGTTGATCGTGTGAATCTAAGATTGTTTCTTATTGATCATGCGGGTCGGCTTAGTGATTGCGGCTTGGACCAAAATCTAGCGCTCAGTCCGTAGCAAAGATTACCGCGAATCGTTTGAACTCGAGTAGACAAGTTGGATATCAAAGAGCATACATGTACAGTACAATTGTAGTGTCGATAATGAAAATATGGGTTTGCAAGAAGTATAGTTCAGTGCAGTTTAGGGATGGACGCCACGTATGGAAGGGCAATTGTCGGCAAGACATGCTTCAAAAGTCAGTTTGGTGGCAAAGATACCGGCAGTAGCAGCGTGATTGGTGCAAAAGGGCTTCGCATTCCGGGAACGTTCTGAAACGGTTGTGCTTCTTGGCCGTTCGTTCCGGCCGGATCGGCGCTTCTGCGTGATTCATGGTTTGGACGAAGCGCATCTGCATCCAAAAGGGAGGCACTTGGTGCTCACGATAGTTGTCTAACGCTGTGTCGACCCAGTTTTTGACACCAACCCATAAAGCGCATTTCACGGGCTCATAGTCTCCTGAGAGGAAGCTTGTGAGTCGGTTCATGGTTCGACGGTACTGGACAATCTGGTCATTTGTATATCCAAGTCCGACGCGCAATGTCTGCATGGGCCGTCACTTGTACTAGTATGCAGTCTCTTGTACAAGAGACTGCTACACTGGCGCCATCTGAGACGAGCTGGTAGTGCTGTGAGCATGAAACAGAACCGTCAAATCGAGGTAACATGGCGTTTGCTAACTTAA
>NW_008246183.1:88690-89289 GCF_000281045.1 Saprolegnia diclina VS20
CTATATATATGAACGTGTTTCGCGTAATCTTCTCTTGGACCAAAATGTTGCGACTCACGATCCCTCGACAAGACGTTTCGCGAATCTGCATCGTCGATTTCTAGCTTTCAGTCCGTATCAAAGATTTCCGCGAATGCGTTTGAACTCGAGTCGACAAGTTGAACATCAAAGAGCATACACGTACAGTGCAATTGTAGCAGTGTTGCTTGGCCCCAAAACGACTCGGTCCCCGCAGATCTGATCTAGTACTGGATCTGTGCTGCAAAGACGGTTTGTCGCGTCAGCTCGACGCGGACTAAAGATCTCGTCTCAACTCGCTCAACAACGAAGGCAGTCACACGCAACACAGTGGCGGTCCACAATGTCGTCTTCTTCTCCGCGACATGATAACATCACCAACCAGGACTACCGCGTCTCCCATTAGCTTCGCCTGGAGCGTGCAAATTTTGCTCGGTGTTTTTCGGAATCCGCTTGCATCCACGTAATGAATCTTCTGGTGCTTCCAGAGCTAATAGCGGCTGCTGCGCCGGTATCCACGGTCCGTCGCAGGTCGGACGCAAAGCGTGGCCAATCCCCGCTGCGTTCTCGCGGGCAAGTCG
>NW_008246183.1:89389-89923 GCF_000281045.1 Saprolegnia diclina VS20
TATGCAGTCTCTTGTACAAGAGACTGCTACACTGGCGCCATCTGAGACGAGCTGGTAGTGCTGTGAGCATGAAACAGAACCGTCAAATCGAGGTATGGAATCCAAATCATCGAGGTGGCCAATCAGCATTCGGTGGCCATGTTTACGCGGAGCGCAGTCCAACGGAGCTGGAAGCAAACTGTCGATTACGTAACCCTCCAACGACACATCACAAGGAGCAGCCCCGACCACCAACCCGAGCACCCTGTACCGTGCTAACGACGCACATAGATGTACCTGTTGCTGAGCTCATCATCTTTAGCAGCAGCCATCGAGCGGCGCCAGCTTCAGTGTCCATAGCTACGAGGCCCACATGACACGAAATCAAATTCATCAGCCAATCACAAACGCGGGTTACCAACATTCTCGCTTTTGAGCATTTCGATCGGCAAATGACATACATTCTCCATGTGGACAGGCCAGTGCGACAGTCGCTGGCGCCCACGTCAAGAACCCTCAGTCTTCAATTCCCCTTGCATTATGCAGACGACCTCC
>NW_008246183.1:92516-95018 GCF_000281045.1 Saprolegnia diclina VS20
TGAGTTGAGACCGCAACTGGTATTTGAGCTATGTCACCGGACTAACAACCAGTCGACACCCTCTCTAGCTGTAGTTTGGTACAAGACTCACAATAAGAAAATATCTTGTTGATCGTGTGAATCTAAGATTGTTTCTTATTGATTGTGCGGCTCGGATGATTGGTCGTCTGGATATAAGATATTTTCTCATTGATCGCGCGGGTCGGCTGATTGCGGCTTGGACCCAAATGTTGCGACTCACGATCCCTCGACAAGACGTTTCGCGAATCTGCATCGTCGATTTCTAGCCTTCAGTCCGTAGCAAAGATTACCGCCATGCAATTGAACTCGAGTCGACAAGTTAAACATCAAAGAGCATACACGCACAGTACAATTGTAGCTCAATAATGAAAATATGGGTTTGCAAGAAGTATAGTCCAGTGCAGTTTAGGAACGGACGCCACGAATGGAAGGGCAATTGTCGGCAAGACAAGCTTCAAAAGCCAGTTTGATGGCGAAGATACCGACAGTAGCAGCGCTACTTGGCCCCAAAATGACTCGGGCAGATTAGATCTAGAGCTGGATATGTGCTACAAAGACGGTTTGTCGCGTCAGCTCGACGCGGACTAAAGATCTCGTCTCAACTCGCTGAGCGACGAAGGCTAGTCACACGCAACACAGATCACGTGGCGGTCCACAATGTCGTCTTCTTCTCCGCGACATGATAACATCACCAGCCAGGACTACCGCGTCTCCCATTAGCTTCGCCTGGAGCGTGCAAATTTTGCTTGGTGTTTTCGGAATCCGCTTGCATCCACGTGATGAATCTTCAGGTGCTTCGAGAGCTAATAGCGGCTGCTGCGCCGATATCCACGGTCCGTCGCAGGTCGGACGCAAAGCGTGGCCAATCCCCGCTGCGTTCTCGCGGGCAAGTCGATCGACCATGGCCATGTTTACGCGGAGCGCAGTCCAACGGAGCTGGAAGCAAACCGTCGATTACGTAACCCTCCAACGACACATCACAAGGAGCAGCCCCGACCACCAACACGAGCACCCTGTACCGTGCTAACGACACACATAGATGTACCTGTTGCTGAGCTCATCATATTTAACAGCAGCCATCGAGCGGCGCCAGCTCCAGTGTCCACAGCTACGAGGCCCACATGACATGAAATCAAATTCATCAGCCAATCACAAGCGCGGGTTACCAGCATTCTCGCTTTTGAGCAGTTCCAAACGCAAAAGAAAAAAAATCCCCAACCGGAAAAGCCAGTGCGACAGTCGCTGGCGCCAACGTCAAGAACCCTCAGTCTTCAATTCCCCTTGCATTATGCAGACGACCTCCGCGCTTCCGATGCACCAGCCACAGTACCTCGTCGGCGACACGGCGCACCTCCAAGCTGAGCGCGACGCCCACCAAATGGGCTATGGCGGCGGCACCCTCTTCATCAGCGCCGGGTCCTTCATCCACGCTACCGGCCCTATTGTCGTACCCAAGCGCATTGTCATCACGGTCATTCTCAAAGGCGCGACGGTCGATCTGACCCAGGCAACGTTCGTACACCCGGTCACCGAAGTCAAAATCTGCGCCGTCCTCGGCGGTGTCAAGCTCATCCTGCCGCGCGGCGTCCGCTGCGAGACGTCGGGGCTCAGCATCTTTGGCGCCTTCAAGAATGCCAACAACCAGCCGGCATCGCACGGAGCGAGTGCGCCTCTCGTACGCATCACGGGCCTCTCGGTCTTTGGCGGCGCCAAAGCGTCTGTGTGCACGAAGAGCGCACCCCTCGTCGTCGTGCCGTCGCTGCCCGAGGTCACGATCGAGACGGCGCCCGCCGAGAGCCTGCCGGTCGCGATGCCCGCCCCCGAGGCCTCGGCCAAGACAGTGTAGTCGCTCTGGGTTGCGCATCTTTATATTGCTTTATCTATCGAATGAACGCGAAAACACGTGGTTGGCTCCGCTATATCTCGATACATTCAGTGTCTTCTCGCAAGAAACAATTGCTTTCTCTCATATACCTTATGTGCCTTACCACCAAGCTTTGATGAGCGACGACTTCCACGGCAGTTGAGAGCAAAAATCGATGCCGCGAGGACACGCTGCGGTACTCTCAACCTCGTTGGCCAACGTTTCGATGTTCGTGGCCTAAGATTTGCATTCTTATTTATTCAATGTCATACTTATTTCTCTTTTCTAGTCTATCGTGGCTTGGGTGTCGCTGAGCAGGTCGACGAGCCATGGTCGACCTTACGGCACCTCGACACGAGCCGCAACTAGCAGGCGTACTGCGCGCAGCCAGTACCTATGGAATGTCATTGAGAGTCATTTGCACTGATACTGGCAAAGCAAAGGTCGCTTCGCCATCAACAACAACCATATATTACTCTACACAAACGTCCTAGACCATGACATCTACACGTACCCCCCGACAGGGGGCGTGGCTTGCTGCTGGTATTTTTCATCCTCGACGCTAGCATCGTCATCGTCGTGGTGGTTGGACAGAAAGGCCTTGTAGCAGCCCGCGC
>NW_008246183.1:131974-132485 GCF_000281045.1 Saprolegnia diclina VS20
GAACGATCGATGCATGTTGCAATCTACAAGGGCAAAGTGAGGAAATCATCCAAAAATGACAAAAATCATCCAAAAATGACAAAAATCATCCGAAATTCGCCAGAGAGATCGACTCCCACGTGTACCTAGGGTCGTAGAAGGAGCACATCGTACGGTCGTCGATTGGGACAGGCAAAGACGGTCCATCTCCGCCATCTTAGTCGATGCAAACGGACGGCGCCTAGTTGATTAAGAAACAAAAGCACCTAAGATCTGAGCTGGAATGTGATGTAATTGGTGACGTACGGCTGACCACGGTGTGTCCTTGTCCTAGGATATCACACACTCGAGCGTCCGCGGAGCAAGCACGCCTGTAGGCGGTGGCATGCTACAGCCGGACGGGATCATCGCTAGTTAAGTCTGTCTCGATGGCATCCACGGTAGTACGCTGCCCAGAAAGACCTCTGATCGGCGCCGTGCCCCGTGGAGTGTCGCCCGCTGCGGGCGGTTGCAAGTCCGGATACACGAGGAA
>NW_008246184.1:0-1074 GCF_000281045.1 Saprolegnia diclina VS20
GCTGGGCTGCATCTTGGCCCAGAGCTCGCGCTGGTTGTGCTGGTGCTTCCACGCGGTGCCCCAGTACACTTGATGCAGTTCTTGCTCCTTTGGCGTGCACAGTGTGAGTTTTTGTGGCGCGTCGTTCGTGGCGCGGGCTCAGATGCGATGGCGATAGTAGGTTGGTGCAACATGCGCGAACGTTCGCCTTTACCGACTGGCACATGCGCGCGTTTATTGACACATTAGGTGTGGTACGAACTAAACCATGTTGATTGATGCAACAGTTCGAAGACCGTTTGCGAAGGCTCAAGTACCACGGCACATCCGACTTGTGCTCGTACCGTTGCCGGTACAGTCCCGATGAAAGGTGATGCGTCCCTAGAGTCTATCGCGTCGCCAAAACACGCTTGGTGAGTCTCCGAATATATAGGGTACATCAGTATCCTATATATTCGGAGACTCACCAAGCGTGTTTTGGCGACGCGATAGACTCTAGGGACGCATCACACAAAAGTGCCTTATCAACCCGGCGAAAATCTCAACAATTTTTTAAAGTCTCCTTGAAAAGCCCAACGCATCGCATATACTCGGGAATTTTGAGAAGGGCGCTATCCATTCGAACCTGTGCAAGTCAACAATTGCGTTGGTAGTTCGGTGCGATCTTTGCCGTTGGCCGTAGACAGTATCACTGTACCGCGCCAAAAAGCCGGTGCACGGTCGCTTCTGACCGCACATTTTTCTGCAAACCCAGCTGTTGTCGCAAAAGAGTGCGCCGATGATGATGCGACCTACGCGGATCGAACGCATGAGACCTCGCAAGAAGCGGTCATCCCTGATCGAACCCTCCGGCTTGTTGTCTCGCAGCGGCCCACACATCCTGCACCGTAAGTCCTCATTAACCAAATTTCCTTGTCTGCATCATGGTGACCATTCTCAAGCCCGCCTCGGTTCTACGCCAAGAGCATTGGCGTTCAAGGCAGTCATAGCGTAGTACCGGCGAGAATCACAAATGCCGAGACGGACCAGTTGTCGTAGTAGTACATGAGAAGGAGGAAGAAGGGAAACGTGAGGCCCTTGTGAGCGTTCATGAGG
>NW_008246184.1:8432-9322 GCF_000281045.1 Saprolegnia diclina VS20
CTTTAGCGAGCAAGAGCTCAACACTCGATCTGTGCACGCCTTGAGTTTGATGTAATTTAGCTACGGGGCGGCGGCGAGCTTGCTCTGGATGAGCGACTCGAACATACTGGCGCCTACGTGGAAATGCCCCAGAACGCACTCGGCAAAGACTCCTGGTGGCAACGTGAGGCTGTCGTCCGTCGCATTGGGCGGCAGTACCGGCGGCCGCATCTGCGCGTGCGTCAGCAACCGACTCGTGCCGTCGCCTTGGTCACTCACGACCACCCTACAAGCTAAAGTGTTAACATTTGCATATGTAGTCGTGTCGTACCAGGACGCTTCGTTGCCGATGAGCTGCTGCGGGTTCCACGGCATGAGCGCGTCTTCGGGGATCGAGCGCCACACCATGACGACCCGCGACGCTTCCACGTACTTGCGCGCAGCAATTCGACCTTGAATCGGCGGAAAGTGCACTGGAAAGGTCGTCGCAACATAGTGCGCGTACGTCATCTCGGGCCCAAACGACTCGTTGAGCTACGCCAGCAAATAAGATCCAGCTTGACTATGAGTTGTGACATACCGTGCTGATCAAGCCGTACTCCTCCGGCATCGGTGTCGTCATTATGGTCCACAAGAGCTCTGCGAGCGTCGTATACGGCACGGGCCACGAGTGGCAGACCGTCATGTGCAGCACCAACGACGCCTCGTCGTCGTCCGCGCTCTCGTCCAGTTGGACGTGCACATAGCGCTCACGGCTTGCTTCGTGCGTGTGCAGGTCGTGGCGAACGTACTCGGTGCTGAGCTTGTCGTAGTGGTCATCGAGGATACGGGCCAGCGTCGCGCGCCGGTCGGTCAGGCAACAGCCCCAGTGATGTCAGAGAAGTCATCTCGTGGGCCACGTCTGGCCTCGA
>NW_008246184.1:18171-19612 GCF_000281045.1 Saprolegnia diclina VS20
CCTGGAAGATGGCGACGCTGGGCACGACCGGTCGGCGCGAGGCCAAGGCCAAGCTCATGCAGCACCAGTACGACATGCTCGAGACCGAGTGGATCCGCCATGGGCTCCACGACCTCGATGCGTGCGGCGCCGACGTGCGCAAGCGGTTTATGCAAGCGGTCGACGACGCGCTCTGTGTTCATTTTGTCGAGTGCCGTGGGTACTCTTATCCCTTTACTGTGCTGGCCGATGCGGTGTGGGGTATGCTCACACGGCAGTTCAAGCCGCAGCCCGAACTCTACACCATCCACGAGGTGTGTTGGACAATATTGTCTTGTATGACAGTATTCTCCGATGCTAGGACATTGACATCGACGACGAGTGCGTCTATTTTCGATTTCTCGCGTCGATTGCAGGCACGGCGATGCCGCCCGTGAACGGCCGACTGCTCGCGCGACGCTTTGTCGAGAGCGACCGGGTCGTCTTTGTGACCCGGTCCATCGTGGACGACGCTTTGTATCCGTCCGATCCGAGTCATTTTCACGACAATCAGTGCTCCTGGTCTATAGTAACTTGTTTATCGTGTCATTTGACAGTCGACCGTAGGATCGTTGTGCAGCAACGCGGCGAGCATGCGTCGTGGCTGTCGTCATATGCGCGGTTTGCGCCGCCGACGGTCACGGACGACAGCACGATCACGGACGTGACCCCTGGCATGTACACGGACTGCATTTTGCAGCTCATGGACGAAAGTGGCATCTCTATTTACGATGCTCTTCAGAGCGTCTTGCCTGCCGCGTAGTCGCTATGCTCGTCAGACATAGGTAGAGTTCATGCGGCAAGGTCGCATTAGAAAGTATATATATTCTGAAAGCAAGTGCGAAATGCTATTTCAACTAGACGATGGTGTTTTGCGTGAAATTCGAGCGGATCCTGCTAATTCGTACCAATTTGACAAGCATTCAGGACGCAATTCCTACCTGCAGGTACGAATTGTCACAATACATGAGGTGTCATCGCAATGCTTGTCGTAGCGTGTCATGAGGAGGCATGGTATCTCGACCATCGCGGAGCCAAAATCAAATAAAGTTGTCTTATTGTGCATCGCGAACGGCGCACTGATCCAACAGACCAAACCAGGCGTCGAGTAGGCAAATGTACTTGTTAAGACAATTCAATGACCTGGCTTCATGCGATTGGCCAGCTTTACTTTGCATTTTCCAGGATGGAGACCACGGACCTCTTGGCCTTGGTCGACGAGGCCGCTGGCTGTGACGACTGGCTCGGCCTACTCGAGGTTGACGACGATATGACAGCCGATGCGCTTGGCTCTTCTCCGAGCAACGAGGATACACTGGCCGCGCCGACGACAAAGACGGCCAAGAAGAGACCGCGCACGTCGCTGCGCAACGAAGTCCTGCACCTCCGCGCCAAGCACGACGCATTGACCGCCCAGCTCGAT